>NW_020955278.1:977512-993548 GCF_003031625.1 Empidonax traillii
CTATTTTATTTAACGGAATCATGTGAAATCACTAATGTCATCTGCAAATTTAACAAAAATAGTAAATTAGTATAAGTGCAAATGAAGGAGGCGATAACCAACACCACCACAATTAAGAAATTACTCAGTGAAGGAGAGAAATTGTCATGCCCACTGTAGAGCCTGCAGAGATTAATGGAATGTGGCTGTGAAACTGTTTTAATAGATAAATTGGGTGGGTGGTTAAACATCTGAGCAACGATGATTACTTTGTAGTGAAACAAAACAAAGAGGAATAAATCACAAAGCTGCTCTATTACCACAATTAAAATGCAATTGCTTGATCAATTATCACTAGCTAATGGCTTGATGAAGGACAAGCAAATAAATAAAACATTATGCTAACCAAAGTTCTTTGAAGTATAGTAATAATTATAATAATATCTGTATAATTATATATTCCTTAATTGTATGCATTTATGCATTTATACGTGTATAGTGCATTGCAGAACATAAGCAAGGCTGTATATAATGTGTTCAGCTATTCCTTTGTAGTGTATGAGTAAACATCAATAATACACAATCATGATAATGCATGCAGTGGGTAAATGGCTAACACATGGTGAGATAACTGATACAACACTCCTCCATATTTTCTAGATCTCTGAGAATCTCCTTGTTTTACATACTTACCAGCCAAAGGGGATTTGGAAGAGTTTCCCCTTGGAAGAGTTTCCCAAGGCCAGTTTATGTGATGGCACAGGTCGGTTTCCAACTTGCCCTTGGAAAATAACCTGAGTTTATGTGGACACGGGGTGGTAGTAAAGCAAACTGTGACTGTCATATATCAGCATTACATTTTTATATCTAGTAATCAGCAAAGCGTGCATTCCTATGCAGGAATGGAAGTGCTAACACGTATGTGTGTATGAAATAAAATCTAGTGTACAAAGGCAAATAACTCGCTGATGTATAGTATGAGCACCCTGGGATAGCCTGATCCAAAGTCAATGGCAAAGAGCAGGCTTGTCCCCTTGATCCAAAGCCCTGGTCAAGTACAACACTTATTTTATCTGTGGAAGTATTCACGTGGTATAGTTTGAATACATGGGGGAACAAATATTTTGTGATGATTATTCAGCATGGGGAAAAAAGTTATGTACTTATACTGACTAGTGACAACACAGATTCTGTTAAAAGTTGAGCGAGATTTGAGAAGAAATAGGCTCGTGGTAAGCTTCAGTGAACTTCTCAGGTATTCAAGTGCAAATTAATGGCAAGTAGTTCTTATATCCAGTTGTAGAAAGTTGTGTCTAGGATTTCTTTTTAACATTTTTAATGCTTTTTCTTATGCAAAAACATTACATATATTTGGCAAAGTAATTTTTCCTATCCCAGGGGAAGACTAATCAGAAAACAGACAAGTTTGAACATGCTTAAAGTGAGCAAGGTGTATGTTGCTAATATGTAGGTATTGCTACATTGTACTAATGAGAGAGCAGAATCTGCAAAAGCAGGGTGAGACCTCTCATGTCCTGTTTTTGCCCCAAATGCAGGTAGCATCTACATTAAATCCTTTCACTTCTGTGCTTGCAGTTAATCTTTCATGCAACTCAAGGCAGCAGCTATCTTTGAGCCTGTAAAACATATAAGCTCTTCAATGCAATTTGTCTCACTCACATCCATAGACCATAACAGCTCTGGCAACGTGAAAAATTGCATTTTTGTTTGAAACATGAACTTGGAAAAGTGCTTCCTTGGCCATCAAATCTACCTTCCCACATTAGAGGAAATCTTGACAATTGTCCTCCAATTTAAAGTGTATTATGGTAAATTGAAATACAAAACTCAAGTTGTGCAATTTGTTTTATGCGATGCAGATAATATTGGCTTCAATAAAAACCTGAAATAACAGTACAGGAGCATGTACAGTATCCATTATAAAGGTTCAAGGCTTCAGGTACACATAAAATTTTGAATTTTGCAGGTGTCTGAACCTCAGGATTAGTTTCCCCTGAGAGCAGGAAGGAGTGTAGGGATCTCTTGCCACTGCTAATAATCCAATGTGGTATTTCAGTAAAATGTGTGTTCTTGCTGGAGCAGTAAGGGATATGAAAAGGGTGGCAATTCCAGATATATTCTCTCTGTTATTTTTATTCTTGCTTCCTGCTGACGGAAAGTAAACAACCTGTGTTGTTTGCACTCCTGAACCCTGTTAATCAGTGATTTGTAAAGGATGACTCACCCCAGCCACAGCTGATCCTATTTGAAAGACCTCTAAATGGGTGTGTGGCATAAGGGAATTTGTCAGGAACTCCATAAAACACTTAAAAAGTGGGTGAAGTTTTTGTGGGTTTTTATTTCTTTTTTGGTTTGGTTGGGGTTTTTTTTGTGTGTGTGCCATGCACCAAGGGGCTAGAATGCAAAGTCATTATGTCAGCAAGTTTACTGCTGGTTATCCAGCCCTATCTTGTTTCAGATTCTTGTTGCTCAGAAGTAGAGAAAGCGAAGGAAGTTTTTCTTTAGAACTAAGATAAATTTTGAAGGCAGTTCTTTCCCCACCAATGTACATGTTTGACTGTTGGTCAATAATGTTTTGTTAAGGCAATACTTTGTGGAGGGAATTGACTGTTTTAACTAAAAAGGGAGATATTTTTTAGGGAAACACTAATTTCCTATTGAACACATGAACTCTAGAAAAACAAAAAAAAATTATCTGAATGCTTAAATTCAGAAATACTGCCTTTGTGTCTCCCTAGTACAGCCGTAGTGCTTCTGCACCATTTTGGTCTTGGTTTCTCAACCATATTTCATTGTACATTCCTTACATACAGAAATAAATTTTTGAATGTAAACTAAATTTTTATTAGCTCCAGGTCTTTACACATCAGAGAGGAGAATTTTTTTTTTTTTAAAGGGCTTTTGCAGGTAGGAGGAAATTATTCTAGGCAATAGAAAGGCAGGTTTGGATGTAAGTTTGTTGTGGGAAGCTACCTTTACAGGACACTCTCTTTCTTTCAAAACCTGGAATTTATTTTTAGCTGCACTGTGTAACACATAGGATGAATAAAGCCAGAGCTAGAAGATAATAAAGAGTATACCAGTTCTTGACCAAACTCTTGAGATGAATCACTGGTGGAAAATGCTGATTAAGTTACTGCTGGTGTGCACAGGTGTTTCCTTTTTTGTTTGGGGAGCCTTAAGAGAGAGCCATGAGAGGGAAAAGACAGGATGGATGAGCTGAGGAAGATGGGAGAGGTCTTGTGGAAAGAATGCTGTGGCTGAGACCATGGATGGGTAAGTATGTGGATGATTCAAGCAGTTTATAAGCCTTTTTTGCTTAAGTTACTCTGGTATAGAAGAGTTTGTTGAATTTGGGAACTTTGAGGGGTGAACCCTTTGCTGTTTTGTGCAGGAAATGAAAAGCTCATTCTGGTTAGAAGATGAAATTAACTTAGTTAATTTTGTTCAATTTAGTTCATGTTAAGAGTTCTAATAAACTGCTAAATGGATTTCGGTGTCTAAGGGCTATGAATATGTTTTACAGGATGAAAATGAGCAATATAACAACTTGAAGGATTTCCCATGAATGGGGCTTGTTAGGTGATGAAGTAGGAACTAAAAAAAACAAAACTATAAAGTTTCTTAATTTGGCATGTTTGTGACCATCACAAATATCTCTGCACAAGTGACAACAAATATTTGATAGGGAGAAATTCTACATTTGTATAGAGATTTTATAATACTACTACTTGTGGGTTGTATCATGTGTGATTCTAGGAGTTTTTTTCTTTTCTTGTGTTTTATGTTTTTTCTATTGTCTTGTACAGTCACTTAGATTTTTAGGTTTAACTTTTTTTTCAAGATGAATTGTTGGGGGCCTTCCAATTTATTTTGTAGTGCTTCCTTGATTTTCATCTCTGACATGTACCTTGGGAAAAGTGATGTTTCCTAGAGAACATTAAATCCACTTTATAATAAACTGATGAGGAAACATTAAAGCCAAGAATTAAATATGTTTGTTGGTTTTTGTTGTTGGATTTTTTTGAAAATGTGATTTGGAATTCTTCTGAAGATGATCTGAACTGCTGTGCTGGGGGAAAACAAACCTCACTCTTAAAATGTCTCACTGAAACAATTTGAAAGCAAGTTGGTATGGTTCGGTCATCAGCCAAACCATTCCTAAACCATAACTTTTAATTTTATCTAAAAAAAAAAAAAAAACTTACACTGAGCCACCAAAATGCATTTTTGGTTTTTTTTTTCTGTTTTGTTGGGTTTTTATTCCTCTCCCACTGAAATGTATTTGCTGTGCTGTGGTTACAAAGTCACAGGCTGTTTCTTCAAAGCTCAGAACCATATTTTTGGCTTTGTTCTCTGCCTATTAGCTTTTTATTTAAGGAGGCTCAAGAATACAAATTTTTATTTCTTTTTTCAGTTAAGGTTATCATAAAATGAAATCAGTACAGTCTCTATATCTGTGTCAGCTGATTGGATTAGGTTAGATTTATTTTCCACACCTTTTATCTCTATTCTTTTGATACTAGTGCTTACAAACGTGAGTGTTTGGGCAGTGCTTGGTGCACAAGTGTTGCTTAAGCATTAGATATTATTATTGGGTATCATATTTGGTGTATTGGATGATAATTAATGTTTCTGGAAAGAGTGCCCAGACTTCATTTGGCCTGCATGGAGAAGCATATGGTAGAGTGTGTTCTCAGTTTCCTTCAGTTTTAGTAATAAGTCTAAAGGAAGAAACGTTTCTTGTGTTTTCACTACACTTCTGGGAGTAGTAACATGGAGGCAAGCACAAACAAACCCCAAAATTATGTGTGCAAATAATATTAAGATTACTTTTTAAAGTATGCCTTTTATTGGGTCATTATTTCCTAATAGGTATTTTCAAGATGAAAACTACAGAGGGGAAAAAAAAAAAAAACAAACCCAACATTCTTTTGACATCTGGAAAGAAAAAATGTGCATTACAAGGTTGAAATATTTACTATGAGTTTCATGCCTTTTCATATACCTCCTGTAATAATTGATTTTCAAAACCAAAAAGGTTCTTCATATGGAGAAAACCGTGTAAGTGTAATCAGGCCTGAGCCAACTGGTTGCTCTTGTCAGAGCTGCAGTCACTAACCAGAGAAAACCATGTAAAAAGAGTACCTTGTTGTAGCAGGCAGAGAGAGAGAGAGCACTAAAGGGAGAGGAACTTGACTTGGAGTAGCATGAAAGGCAGTTCAGCTCTCCAAACAGGTTCACCAAGGTAGGATCCTGAGTTTATCCTGTCACCTGTGCTGAGGATGGTGTTAGTGTGGGAGGAGAGGAGCAGCCTTTTCCTTTTTATATTCCTTAATGAGACAAGTAACTTTTGAAATGGAGCTGGCTTTCAGAAAATGTTTAATTATTCTACGTTCCCCTGTTTATTCTCCTACTGCTATTTTTTCCCTTTTTCTTCAATTAAATTCTCCTTGCTAAGCTTCCTTGTTATCCAGTTATGTGAAGACATTAACTCTTTGAGTCCATAAGAGATATTTTATCAGCTTGCCAAACTTTAAAGCTATTTTTACCAGTTGATTTTCGGTAGAAGAATGATGATTGGTTTTCTTAGTTCTTCTTCACAATTAGGCTTGTTTGGTCGCCTTTGAGGATGGGCAGAAAGTGAATAACAAGCCTCATTGACATTTGAAAGAAAAAAAATGCATATTTCCAAATGATAGTGCTCTGTAGTTGCTTATTCTGATGTTCTTCTCCTCTTTCCTCTCATGGTAGTCTCTAGAGAATAAATATAAATTTCTCTTTGCTCCGTTTTGCTGTTTGAATATCATCCTTTTGCTTGTAGTGAGAGTAGAAGGCATAGGGTGGAAATGATACACAACTGAATCTGAGTGAATAATCAGTGATTATTTCTCTGTTGTGTTTAATTTACTGCCACTTTTGGTCTCTTTGAACTTTAAAAAAACCATCACCTAGTGTAGCAAGGGGATCCAAAGGAAAAGAAATGTATGGAAGGCTTCTGGAAAACTTTATGGGGTAAGCTTGTCTGAAACTGAGAACCATTCAGATTTCACAACTGTGGAATTATCTCTCATGCTCTATTTCGGTAAGGTGCATGTTACCCAATGTAGAGTTTTCAGTAGTAAGGATGGAGTCTGACCCGTCTGTTCATGAGCCAGACAAATACACAAGTCTTTCTGCAGTGAAGATTTACGGGAAAACTGTCTAAGCCCTGACACTATAAAAAAATGATTTGTGCTTTTCCCACTGACAGTTAATACTGGTAATGAGAGACTTGACAACCTGGGAAGATGAAGGAAGCTCTTTGGAAGTGGGGAACTGAAACTCCAGATCTCATATGAGATTTTCAGGGTGGTTTTGGAAATGAGTAAAAGCAGTCTGTGATTTTTCTAGGAAAGAAATTAAGGCACCCCAAGCAGGGGGGAATAGGCAGGGGTTAAAAATTAAAAAAATTAAAAAAAAAAGGGAGGGGGGAAGGCAAACATCAGTGTATGAGAGTGAGAGAGCTGTGGCAGGCAGGAAAGCCATTGGACTGACTGCTCTCAGAGGTCAGACTAGAACAGAGAAAGAGCACAGACTGAAGAGATGAATAATGACTAGCGAGAGTCAAACATGATCTCTCTGGGCCTCAGCAGGAAAACTGAGCAGTGAGGAGCATTGACAAGCTGAATCCCAGAGTCTGAGGAGGTAAGAAATGATGATGTCCAGACCATGGAAGAAAATGGAGCGTGATGTGAAGCCCATGGTAGCACCTGATATACAAATGAGTTTCCTTTTTAAAACCACAGATACAAGAAATGATAAAAATGCTAATCCTAATGATGGCTTCTGCAGTGAATATTTTGTGTGTGGGGGGAAAAGTAACAATTTTCTGTTTTGAGACAGACCTTCAAGTTAGTAAATGGGGAATAAGCACATCACTGCAGTGCCTGAAGAGTAGGTTATTTTCAAGAGCTCTCCTGTGATGTAGGAGGACCATGACTGAAGATGAATTAGTAGAGTCTTATCAGAGAAAAATGTTAATAGAAATATTTTGATTTATAAGGTTTATATTTATTTTTTAAGTAATGCAAATATAATTCCTATACACTTGCTGAATTTAAAGCTTCTGTCCATATAGATATGTAAAAGTAAGATTTTGCTATTTACTCAGTGAGTAGTCTGGGAAAAGTTGCTATTAGCTCAGTTCCTTCCATCTTCTGCACCAATTCAGGGAAGTTAAGTCAACTAAAATGGCATATGACATCAAGAAAAGTATTAATTATGTATAGGATTTTGCCTTAATTAAACTTGTATGCAAGAATTATGGTAGCAAACCTAAAAGAGTTTAAAAAGAGAGAAAGAAATTTGACGTGTAGTGATTAACTCTATCCACTATTACAAAAAAAAAAAAATAGCAATACTGAAATTCTAATGTTTAAATTAAGAAAGTTTTCATCCAAAACTTTTATCATTAGAATTTTACAGGTGTTTTCAGCATTGAGATAAATGTGTTTTAATGACAACCATATCTGCCTATTTTACAAGATTCAGATTGACCTATCCTAATCTATGTTGCTGGAGATGATGAAATGACTGAATAAATCATCTGGGAAATCCTTGAATTAATTGTTAAACAAAGGCCCACAATAGAACTTGAAATCTCCATTTGAATAAAAATTTTGGCAGAAGAGGGGAAAACCTTTATGGAAAGTTGGGTTTCCTCAGTTTTACATTGAATTTTACAAGAGCAGGTGTCCCATTTTGAAGCATAACTGGAGACCCCCGTTATCAATGCTGATACTTCCATTGCTTGGTGGAGCAGCACTAAAACCTATTTTGCTGTCTTTATGTCACTTTTCAAATCCTTGAAAGGTGCATTTTCTTCATGCTAATTTAAATCTAAAACTTCTTTATTATTCTGTAAAAAGAAATTATAACTAAAAAACTCGCTTCAGTTTTGAGTGGGGAGCTTCATATTTTCCACCACCTGTCAGCAACAGCACCTAGAATGAGAAAGCAGCACCCTGACCCTGCTTGAGCAGAGAAGTTGGACCAGATGACCCACTGTGATCCCTTCCAACCTGACCCGTTCTTTGATTCTGTGATGCTGTAACAGCTCCTGAATCACAGCATCCTCTCTAGCCACCATTTTCTGGGAGCTCCTCAGAGACCTCTGCAGGGTTTTTTTCCATGTGGATTATTATTTATGCAGCATTGCACAATATCTGGATATGGATAAAAGTATCTCTTGAAAAGCCAGATGTTGTGAAAAGCTCGATTCATAAAGAAGATACAAAAGCATATTTGGCACAAGAACTTTGCATTTAATCTTGCCCAAAACAGGTTAATCTTTGTCACTCTCACGCTTCAGTTGCTAATTTTACAGACAGTAGAAATAAACCTGTGAAGACTGAGGTTTATTAAAGCTTTAATATATAGTTGGGTATACTTTAAGCATTTAATGTGAAGCCTTTTTTGGCTGCTTTTTTTTTTTTTAATATATATGTATATAGAAATTTACACCAGGTGATTCAATTCAAATTGAATTCCAATCCTAAACATGGTAGGACTGGTTCAGTTCAGTGATTTTAACATTTTTTCAATAGCCAAATATAAAAAGAAGTGTAACCACTGTATTTGGGAGCTATCTGAGATCTGCAACCTTTGGGTCTCAAGCCTGTAGTGTTAAACATTTTGCTTAAATCTATTAAAATGCTTAATTGTGTAGTTTATTTGTACACACTAAGCAGTTCCAATTAATATATATTAATGGACTACTTGCATACCTTAATAACTTGTGTGGCTCAGGACTGCATGGCACATACCAGCCTCTAATCACCTGGGAGTTTCTGGAACATGAAAGAACAACTGAAACAAAGCAGCATGATGAGCTGGGCTTTGTTTTTTTTCAGTTCACTGATATGGTCAAACTTCTATTGGATTTTCATGTAGATTGCCTCAGTCTGCATCTGCATAACAAATTTTTATTCTTATTGGTGTTAAATGGATATATAATACTCACATGACTGTAACAATGAGTTTACAGGCTCACTTATTTTACATTATAATTCAGTATTGTAGTGGAACTAAAAGCAAATATTTTGCTATAATGATTATGCTAATTGACTTTTAATGTCGTTTTATTTTCCAGCTACTCCCCAGCAGTCTCCCAAGTTTAATAAAGCTCAAACATTTAATTTTATTGCCTTAGACTATTGATTATCTGTTTAACACTAAGAACAATGTGATCCATTGTCTTTGCCTTGCTGATTGTCTGAATTATCTTGAAGAAATAAGAGATGTGCATGAGGAGAATCTCATGCAGTAAAAAAGTCACTTGTACACATTACTCATGGCTATTGTACAAAACCCTAAAGCCTTTAATCAGACTCACAAGGGAAAGAAATCTTATTGTTTCACAACTGAATTCAATATTCCCCCAAGCATTACACCACCATTTACACTTCTCTTTCTGGATTTTTATTGCCAACATAAGCTTATTTAAAGGAATTAATAGCATGCTGTCTGTTTTGAGACAAATATTTAAATTTTACTTTAAAATGCTACTAGGTTTATTAAGATGGGGGGTTTTTTTCAGTCTTAGAAGTTAAATTATTAAGGATAACCACCCGTGTTTCAAAGAAATAACAGAAAGGCAGAAAAATTAGTACAATGGAAGGCTACATCCATTCCATCATTATGAAATGTTTTTCATTTTATAATGTGGTTATGAAACCTTGGATAGTGGAAAGAGTGAAACAAGCTATTCACAAGAAATAATGGGTAAGTCCTTTTAGAAATCATATATCAAAACAAAACCATATTTGACAGCACTTTTTTTTTGGAGTGTGGTGTTTCATTACAATTATTAAAACTTTTTTTGCTGTGTGGAAGCATATTTTCATATATTTTCACCTATCTGCCAATAACATGATTAGAAAGAACCAGTAACTTCTCTCGAAGGTACAGAATTCCTAATTATTGTATAATTCTTTCTTTTGAAAGCTTCTTTGGTATTGACTGGGCTGCCTTAGTTTTCTGTTTGCAAAGTAGAACAAATTCCAGGTGTTGTGGCAGCAGATGTTTTACTATCAGTGAGCTCATAGGAACTGTCATTCTGGTGAATCACTAAGTGTGATCTTGTGCTTGGTGAGCTGGAACAAATCACACATGTTTCATGCTGCCTTTATTTTAAGTTTTTTTGCATCTTGTGCCTCCAAATTTTTTGGGAAGTGTGTAACCTGCTTTACAGCAACCCCTCATTTTTCTACTTATCTGTAACTTCAGTGTTTGTATCAGGAATATCAATTGAATTCCTTGGAGAGAGGAAAACAAATGAGATAACAAACCACGTAGGATATTACTTTTGAGAAAGTAAATGGAGGTAGATTTGTGCAGAATGTGCTGGTTGCTGTTATTAGGTTCTCTATCTTTCTAAGAAAATCTCTGTGTTTTGTTTCCATATATTCTGAGATATTAATATGTGCTGTTTAGCCAGAAGAAAGTTGAACTTTCTGAAAATGTTTTTAGTTTCTGAACAGGGTAGGTTTAAAATTGAGTGTTTGGACCATCCTTGTCAATAATTTGGCATACTGTTTGTCTCCTATTTTTGTGGAGAAATTACAAAACCACTCGCGACTGCATTTCCTAGTGTTTAAATTCAGGAATATTAAACTAATTCCTAATTTCCTTATTTTTTGGCTCCACCTTCATGGTTCTCTCTATTATTTTGCAAAGTAGAAAGGTTATCTCTGCTTTGGGGCAGAGAACAAACAGAGCTTCTGGCCAGTGTGGCTCCAAAGAACCGGGTAACTTGTGATCAACACCCTGCCAGTGTCTGTCCTGGGCAGCATTTGAATCCTTTAACCTTCATAAACCCCCTCTTGAAATAATTATTATAAAATCTTTTCTAAGCCAGGTTTTTGAATGTGTATGACATACTGGGCAATTATTATAAGCTTTTGAGTTACGTGCATGTATTTTTTCAGAGTTGTTTTGCCCCTTCAACTTAAAAAATAAAATTTTAATCTAAAAGTGATTGATAAATCTCTGCCCTGTTTTGGATTCTATGTGAACTTTTGTTTTTAAAGATGACACTTAAACCTGGACAGCATGCCATTTGGGTTTTTTTTTGTCTGGTTAGTTGATTTGGTTTGGGGTTTTTTGGTTGTATTTTGTTTTTCATGGAGAGAACTGTTTTGTGAGCTCTTGTGATTATTTTCTTTTGTTTTTGTTGAATAGGAAATGAATTGAGAACCTGTTGGTAACATCAGTTCTCAATATCCAGACATCTCTCTGCAGGTTCATAAAAGTTACCATTCTTGGTGAAACCTGTTAAAAAGGTTTTAGGAAATGCTGTTTACCATTTACATTAAATCAGGGCTCAGTAGGAGCCAAAACATATCTAAGTGTTTGGTTTCCTACTTTGGGCAACAGAGAAATCAGTAAGACAGTCACTGTAATTATTAATTTCAAGTGTTTTCACTTGTATCATGTACTATACTATTGTATTGTGTAATAGTTTTAAAATATAAGTGTTGTAAATAAAGAAAAGAAAATTGTGGGTTTAAGTCAGAAACAATTTCTTTTTGCAAGAAAAGTAGTTTAGAAACATTAGTAAAAATACTAGGTTGATATAAAATATATTATGAGAATTTCAAGGTATATTTTGTTGTAGCTGAGTATTAATTTTTACTTTCTTGAACTTTGAATATCATAGTTGTTATTTCCATATTCATTTTACATTTTTATAATGCAAAAAAAAATAATACAGGATTTAGGCTATAAGAGGGAAACAATATTTCAGTGTAAGAGTACTTAAACTGCTTTAGAATTCAGGACTTGCAAATTTTAATGGAGTATCTAATGGGCCACCAAGAGTATCTGCATGTTTCCTCTGTGTCAGCTGCAGTAATGACTGAATATTTTTCTAAATAACATGTATAAATTATTTAAATGTAGCCCATAAGATTCAAACAGAACAAACTATAGCACTGTGGCACAAAAGTATCCATAAAACGCCTGCAAACCCAGAAGATTTGATCCTATAAATTTGCATTTTTTTACCCAGTGAGATTGGATAATGACAATTATTTCTTGGTGGCTCTGCTCCCCTATTTGATAAATAGAGAAAATTATGCTTTTAGGAAAGAATTCTGCCTGCCTGTTATGTTACCTTAATTGTCTCTGTGAATCTGTGTTATTCCTGTAATATCTCCATCCATCCCTGCGGCGACTCGTTCGCTCACATTTCTGGCACACTCTGAAGTGTTTGAGAGGAAGATGTGAAATACAGAGCAGGACTGCCAGGAGTCATCTTTGTGGCAGGACTATGAGTGTCCCAGCACCCTCTCAAGGCGAGGGTGTTGTGGCTGGTGTTGGGTTTCTCTGTCTTTTAATAATCAGGTGCTGCAAAGAGTTGGAAGGCGAAGGTGAGGGCAGGAAGAAGAGAGGCGTGAGGTCCAGATCTCTTCTCCCTGTTGCTCCAAAGCAGAGGGCTAAAGAAATGCAAAAATGGTACAAAAAGGTCATGGGTTAGATGCTAGAACTGCTTGATGGCCTACAAGGCAAACAAAATCTCTGTGAGGTTGGCCAGGCACTGGAACAGGAGGTTCCCCTGAGCAGTGGTGGTGGTGGATGCCTCATCCCTGGAACTGTTCAAGGCCAGGGTGGATGGCGCTCTGAGCAGCCTGGTGGAGTGGAAGGTGTCCCTGCCCGAGGCAGGAGGTGTTGGAACAAGATGATCTTTCAGGTTCCATCCAACCCAAACCATTCTGTGATCTTTAAATGAGCAGCACAGTTATGAGTGTGCTGTGGTGCATGTGATGGGTTGAGTGACCTTCAGGGAGCGCAGGATACGGGTGTGGTGAGCCCATGCTTTGAAGAGGTTTTCATGGCATCTCATTGCTTTGGGATCATCAGTGTTTTAGAGCATTTCTGAGATTCTTGTGTCTGAGTTGGCTTCTGGCTGGGGCCAGTGTTCTTCAGGGAGCTCAGGAATAAAAGTCACCTCATGTGCTAAGTGGGAAAGAAGAAGCAAATGCAGGTGTAAAGAAGATGGGAATGTGAAAATTTGTGCTGGTCCAATTAATTTAACACAACTTGTGTCATTTTTTTGTATGTGCAATGTAATTAATAACTTTTAGCTAGCTTTTGTGGGAAGCCTCAAAAAAAAACTTATAGAAAAGGTATTTTTTTTATTCCACTGGGAAATTGAATTGAAGGGTGATTAAATGATTTTTTTCTGAACTCATCAAAGGCAGAGCCAGGGATAAAGTTTGCATTTATGAGACCCTGACATTTATTCACTAGATCACAGCACTGTGGTAGAATTCTGAGATACAGTTCCATTACAATGGTAAGTCAAACATTTCTATGAACTCTCTCTTTTATGGGTATATGAGGAAAAGGATATCTCCTTTTCATATGGTATTCTGTAACATATGCATCCTGCAACTGTTGTAGTCCTTCTTTTGTCTTATAACAGTTTTACTACCGGGGGAAAAAAATTATAGGGAATGCTTAACATGGTGAGCTGTGTCTATCTGGTTGCTATTGTATTTTTTTAAATTAATTTTGTAATGGTTTTAAATTATAAATCGTCTTAAACACATCAGGCTTGACTTGTTCTGTTTAAGTCATCTCAATTTAAATTCAGGCCTTCTTTTCTCCTTTTTCTTGCATATACTTTCTCTTCTTTGTGTGATCCTAAAATCTGAAAAAAACAAACTTGATTGCTTTGCAGATTAAAAGTGAAAATTGGTTATCTCATGAAATAAATAGAGAACTAAGCTTGGCATTTTTATTCTTGGAAGGATGACATTTAAATTGCTATTGATCAGGGGAAAAAAAGTTCATTTTGAGCAAAAGAATAAGGATAAACTCGAACTTATTTGCTGAAGCTTTGCAAACAATTTAGACATATAACAGACTCGCAACAGAAAAATCTTTGTTTGCTGAAAGTCATTGGATTTTGTTTAACTCTGTAATGCTCTCAGTGTTTTAAATGCTCACTGGTAAAGGAGAATTTTGAATCCTATTTAATTATAAGTCAAAATCATAGAAGAGGGAACTAAGGCCTTGTTGAGGTTTAACCCCAGCCAGCAACTAATACCACACAGCCACTTATTCCCTCCCTCCCCTCTGCTGTTGGGATGAGGAGGAGAATAGGGGAAAAAACCAATCAGCCAACCAAAAGAACAAAAACAAAAAACTTTTGTGGGTTGAGGTAAGAACAGCTTACAAAAATAATAATGATAACAATGGTAATAAAAGGAATACAAAGGAGAGGGGGAGAGAGAGAAAAACGCATCAAGACAAGTGATGCACAACGCAATTGCTCAGCACTCAGTGACCGATGCCCAGACTGTCCCTGAGCAGCCACTGGGGTTTTGTTTGGTTGTTTTGTGGTTTGTTTCGTGGTTTTTTTGTTTGTTTGTTTTTAAGGCTAAAACCTAGACAAGTCTGTGATATATAGGGTCTTCCTGAAGGATGAATTCTCCTCCCTCTCCTGTGGGATAACTGGGTTTGTTTCTGTTCTGGAGCCTCTTGCCCTGCTGAACAGCAGGTGATTGGAATGCTCTGAAGCGACTGCTAGCACCTTTGGAAGGTGTTAATGCCCTTTGCCTTGACATGTTAATGACACTTTCAGACAGTTCAAGAACGGTTCTTAAAATATTTTTATCCTGAAGGCTTATTGTGGTGTTGACCTTGTGGCATGAAAAAAAAAAAATCAAGACA
Organism: Empidonax traillii; assembly: GCF_003031625.1. Lineage (NCBI taxonomy): Eukaryota > Metazoa > Chordata > Aves > Passeriformes > Tyrannidae > Empidonax > Empidonax traillii. The sequence continues at coordinate 992,234 of NW_020955278.1, forward strand.
AACAAGCACACCAACCAAAAAAATCTCTGTCTTATAAAAGAGATCTGATAGGTCTGATACTTGCTTAACACCCTTTTTGATTAACCCCCCCCACACACACATTCCTTGGGTTTTGATGTCTAGAATGTTTCTCTCATGGTAACTACAGTTTTCTCTTTCCATTTTATTCTATGTGGGTTTTTTAGGTAGAACACATACCTTTCAGCAATTTTAGAACATCCATAATAATACTGTTTTAGTTTTTGTGTACATAAAAAACAATCTTAAAATTTTCCCGTTTTGTTTACATTGTGTATTCATGTGTTAGGTTGGCTCTCTGTAGTACTTGCAGAAGCTCCCAGAAGGGATCTTTGAGTTCTAAAAAAAAGGTAGGAATTTCCATGTACTTATCTTCACTTTTAAAAACTGCCTCTCTGCTTTTATTTTTTTTCTCTTTCATTTTTTTTCTCAGCATGATTCATGTTACTGCTTATTTTTTTCATCCTGCTTTTACCTTACCTTTTCCACTATACTACTAATCCACCGTGTATATGTTAGGAGCCCCTTGTTCCTTCCTCTGAAGCATCTGGAATAGATTAGTCAGGCTGTTAGAGCTCTGCCTAAATCACAGGCAGAGAACTGATTTTCATCAGTGATTCTGTTTGAAGTAGAATCAGCCCTTTTCAGCGTGTCTTTTCAACACTCCACTGATGTACAAGTCTTTAGGTACATACACCTTTATAAAAAACAGATCATCACTCAAGGTGCAAGGTAAAGCTTGGTTTATACTTGAGGCTAAACTTTTTTGCTGTAAAACTTGGAATTTTCCCCAAATAGGGAGGAAATAAGGGAAGAAAGACAGGGGGATAAGAGAGAGATGCTAGATTTATTTGCCAGTTGTGGAGTTTTGGGGACTTATGTTAGTTCTTTAAGACTGCTCATGGTCGGTAGCACAGCAGGATCTGGACTGAACTCTACACTTTATTTATGAGTAAGGGGAGGGTGCTGGGGTTTGGAGACATTTTGCCCTTGTCCTTCTCTTAAATACTTCTGTTTCCTAGGATACAGTTACCTGAAAAATCCAGAAATCTTATATAACCCAATCTGATGGACAACAGAACTACAATTCTGAACGAAAATGACCTTGTTTTAATGGAGTTCTCCACAACGTGCACAGGGAAGTTGGCTCTGTTATTCATCAGAGGGTCTGAAGGATACCTTTGCAAAGATACACTGATACAAATGAATGGTTATGAGAGTTTTATGACCCACTCATTTCTTTAATATTTTAAGTAGGATGAGGCAATTGGCTGGCTAATGAGATCTTAATGGGGGT
>NW_020955278.1:994158-1000351 GCF_003031625.1 Empidonax traillii
AAAAGGGGCGAAGACAGCAACAGAGAAAGTAATCTTAGCAAATGTAAGCATTAGTGGTGAGGGTTGGTTTGGGTTTTTTTTTTTTTTTTTTGAGAGGACTTACCTATTTTCAGGTACCAGACAAAATTTTCTTTTATCAAACCCCAGGACTTTAAATCTCTGTGGCCCAAAAGACAAATTACATAAATAATTTTCATCAGTTAAGGTAATAACTTTCATTTTAATTTCCTACCAGAGATGTGTAGCAAAATGTAGGAGGATAGTGAAATAAATCTTAGTTATACAGGCTTTTGTTTGTTGTGTCCTCTAATTTTATCTTTTCATTCACTCCTATTTCTTTCTATCATTTGTCTTTTTTACTTCCTTCTGATAGTGAGAGCTTATCACAAGAAGAGTTTAATTTTAGTTGATGTACCTTTTCTACTTTAAGAAATTGGTTTTGCTCTCTCTTTTTCCTTCTCATCTATTTCCATCTGATTCTCTCAAGTCTGTTAGCAGACTAGCATAGTAACAATGACTCACAGTTTATATTTACTTTCACTTCCCTTTTGGTCTGAAATTGCTTTCACAGATGTCTCTCTTACTGCTATATGTTTTGAAATACAACATCATCAGGTCAATTAGGTCTCTGAAATTTATGTAGCACTTGGTTGCAGTAGCAGGACTACTGTAGCTGTTATGGTCTACAATATTTTGGCTGGAGGTGGCATCTGAGACCAACCAGTGTAGTCTGGAATAAAAACCTTCAGCTTGTAGGAATAAGTGCTCTTCCTGTCTGAAAGAGAAACAGCAACCTTTAAAACAAAATACTAGTTGAAAAGAATTATTTCAGCTTAATTAGCTGTGTTACTTAGACCATGGGATAATAGATAATTGGCATCTGTGCCTGTATGGAGGTGTTAACCATGTCTTTACCTTTTTTCCTGAGTTACAAGAAAGGGAGATAGTGAATTCACCATCTGCGGGATGTTGTTGGTTAACAGAGGGAAATTGCGATGTTCCATGTAGGCAGTTCTTCTCTTGAGTACATAATTGTGAGTATCCTCTAGCGTTATGAATTCCAGTTTCCAGTTCACATGTGAATTAGTTCATCTTTTACAGGCAGTTTGGGAGCCTCCCTAGTGGGGAGGAGATGGGAGTCAGAGATGACTCATGATAAATGCCCTTCCCTGGGTGCGTGTGCCCTTCATTAACTGTCTCTGCAAGGTCACCGTGAGGCTGTTTCATGCAAGCTACCTGGGGAACACTGTTTGGTGCTTTGGATAAAGTACCCTGCATTTTGGAAAGGGCCTGGACTGGGTATGGAGTGGGTTTTTTCCCCTGTGAGAGGCATCTCCTGCAGGGTGTCTTCGTTGGTGCTTTTTCCCAAGGTGTGAGCAGGTTACATTTGATGCCTATCATGTATTTGGGGATGTTAATGATGAACGCGGCTGTTTGAAAGGTGGAAGTTTCTGGGAAATATACTTTTAAGATTGAAACTTCTTTTAGCACCGGTTGTAGCTTTTCAAGTGCTGTATTTTTGTAAAGAAGAATTGTCTGTAGGAGGTATTTTCCCAGAACACTCCTCTAGTCAGGTAACAATCCTCTTTAGGTAGCTGAGTGGTAACACAACAGCTCTCCTCAGAAGATATGGTGGTATTTAAAGGGATGTCTCTATTATTTTTATTATTTACCTATATTGTTAAAAATTAATTTTTAATGACTAATTAGTACACCTACTACTGCAACTTTTGTAGTAATAGTATCAACAAGTAATAATTCTTGGTTCATCATACATCTATTGAATTCTTTTTCATCTTGTTGGGAAAATTACTGTGTTTTTGGAGATGGAAATTAGTCTGGGCAGACTCCTGACTGTTTTCTGCTAAAGCTTGTCATTTAAAAGGGACAAAAGAGGCTCCTCTGTGTCCTCAGGGTTTTTTAATGTCCTTAGAATGACAGTTTGAGTACAGCACCATAGGAGGGATAGAGATATAACACCCTTTTTAAGTTTGTTGTAGTGGATAATCTCAGAGCTTCTTGTCAGCCTCATTGATGTAGTCTTTCCGTTTCATGATTACTATCTCCCTTCTTTTGTTTGCTACTTTAATTACTGTTTGATGCTTATGGACAGTATGGATTTTCTCCCTGAAAGATAACAACCTTTTTCTCTTCTATAGTGCTTTCTGCTCTATAGTCAGAAAACATCTTTCTTTCAGATGATCTCACTAATACATATAGTTAAACTTAATTGTTTGCAATTTGTATGCAGCTTTGAAACATCCTCTGTTTCAAACCTGAAGAGGTTGTGTGCCTGAAAGTCTATTTTCCCAATGTTGGCTCTTTTGCTATAAATCCTGTCATAGCTTGAGTGGGAATCTGCTTCTAACATGGATCATTATCCTAAATATGATATTCAAATGTGATTGAAATAGTTTCTATGATACAGCCTGGAGATAGAAAAAAATCGGTACAGCTATTATTGCTTTGCTTTTAAAACAATGAATTTAGGAAGCCATTTTATTAACACATCCTAGAGTATAAAATTTGCTTAATAAACTTGCTACTCTACATGGGCAGCAAAAATCTTAACCTAGTCATTTAATAAGCTTAGTCAGATAAAGGTAGTGAAACCCAAAATGCATGTCCCCATTTAGGAAATCCAAATTTCCTGAACAGTCCTAACGAAAGGGCACAGATGCTTGAACATGCATAGAGGTGAAATTTAGGGCTTAATTGGGGGACTGCCACGACGGCGGGCGGGCAGGCAGCCACGCACTCGGCGTGCTCCTGCAACTGAGTGGTGAGTGATGAGGGACCCGCTCCAGCTACTGTGCCTCGTCGCTGCCCTGCATGCATGGGAGATGGTGCCGCGCCGATCTGTGTAGTCGACCTCGTGGAGAAGCCGTCGGGAGCTCTGTTTTGACGTCGGAGCGGTTGGCGAATGGCCGGTGGCCATGCGGGGCCGGGCCGCGGGACGGGGCCGCGCCGGGTCGGGCCGGGCGGGTGCAGGGGTGGGGGCCGAGGGGGGGCCGGACTGTCCCGGGGGTTCCCCAGATCGTCCGGGGGAGGGGGGGATGGATGGCCCCGTTCAGAGCGGGGGGAGATCCCCAGGTTGGGCCGGGCCGGGTCAGACCGGGCAGGAACGGGGCGTGGGAGGACGGACCCGGGGTTTCCCCGGGCTGACATGGGGGGCCGGCGAGGCGGGCTCGTCTGGGGGGCCGCGGGTGGGCAGTGCAAAGAGGAGCTTGCAGGGGCACGCTGGGGGATGAGATTTGGGGCAGGCAGTGGGTTTCTCCGGGGGCTGGAGGGTTTGGGCTGGGCAGGAGCTGTGGAGGGTGCCCAAGCCTAGGTGCATGCAGGGACCTCTTACATCTGTGCCCGCTCTTGCCCAGGGGTATGCTGGGATCGCGCCTCTTCGGGCATTGACGCAGTGGGAGAGTGGGAGTGAGATATGGGTTCGGCTGGTATGTGGCGTGTTTTTCTTGTTGTTGCTTTGTGGGTTGTGTTTTTGTTTGTTTGGTTGTTGGGGTTTTTGTTCGTTTGTTTTTGTTTGTTGGCTGTTGGGTTTTTGTTTGGTTTGTATGTATGTTTGTTTGTTTTGTTTTGTTCCATAGCATCTTAGAGGGGTGCTCAGGGCAAGGAAATGTCCCTGAGTTAAACTGGAGGAAGCGGTGAAGGAAAGGTAGGGAAAAAAGGGCTTGTCCAAACTATTTCAGTATCCCCTTTTGAGGTTGCGAGCTGTGCTGGCGGTGGCATATGCCTCCGGTAGGGTCTCCCCTGCCAGACAGGTCGAAACTGAAGGGTCAAATGTGTCCATGGGCAGGATGAGCTCACTAGCCTTCTGGCGGTCATCCTAGGAGAAGGACAACTCTAACTTCAAACCCGGGCAGATGGAGCTCACTTAGCCCTGTAAAAGGCCATCCATCCAAGAGAAGGATACTCTAATTAAACCTACGTCCTGAGGACCTCACTGTCACCGTCCAAGCTTGCTTGGCCCTGGCAGATGAACCTCAGGAGTAAAGGGTGGGACCAGTTCTGCGCAAGCTGAGCCTCACCTAAAAAATCCACTGTGCAGGCTCAGGGGGTATACCCACACTTGTGAAGTCCTGCAGCGACAGGTGAGGGACGAAACGGCAGGTGATAAGATGCACTGGAAGCCGCAGACCCAACCCTGCATGCAGGTGGTTCAGGACATTGGTCGCCTGAGTCTGACCCTGGAGATGACAGACTCACTTGGCAGCATCCTGAATGACCAAGCAGCCTTTTTCAAGGAGAGCACTGCTTGCTCCACACGGAAAGGGGCCTAGAAAAGGTGGCCTAACCAAAGCTCATCTCCACTCTTCACCTGGTTGGTTAACCGCGGCCAACGGGCATCTTCTGTTGCGGTCAAACAAAGATTAAGAGTAAAAGGCATACACCTGCCTCCAAAGGTGTACTCAAATTAACACTCGCATGCTGGAACATCAGAAGCATGCTTGATACTGCGAACAGTGGATGTCCTGAGCGCCGCTCTGCTCTAATTGCCCATGAACTGTCACGTCTCAACATCGACATCGCTGCTCTCAGTGAAGTTCGTCTTCATGAGGAAGGCAGCCTTAGAGAACATGGTGCCAGTTATACACTCTACTGGTCAGGTAAACCCAGATCTGAAAGGCATCTCTCAGGAGTTGGCTTCATGATTAAAAACTCCATTGCCTCTAAACTTGAAAATCTGCCGACTGGTCATTCTGATCGTATTATCTCCCTACGCCTCCCATTACACAACAAGCAACATGCTGTTCTCTTTAGTATATATGCCCCAACTCTCCAAGCTGATCCTGCTGAAAAAGATAAATTCTACAACGACCTACGCCGCCTTATCCAAAAGGTCCCTGCAAATGACAAGATCATTATCCTTGGTGATTTCAATGCCAGAGTAGGAAAGAACTCTGAAGCCTGGAAAGGAGTATTAGGCAAGCACGGTGTTGGGAACTGCAGTGATAATGGTCGCCTTCTGCTAGAGTTTTGTGCTGAGCAGCAGCTTACCATCACCAACACTATCTTTCAGCAGAAAGATAGTCTGAAGACAACCTGGATGCATCCTAGGTCCAAGCACTGGCACCTCATCGATTATATCTTGGTCCGACAGAGAGATATCCGCGATGTTCGTCACACCAGCGTGATGCCTAGTACAGAATGCCAAACAGATCATCGCCTTGTGCGCTGTAAACTTAACCTCCACCTTAAGTTCAAACCTAAAAAGGGCGGCATTCCTAGAAGGAGACTTCAAGTTAACAGTCTTCAAACAGCTACAGTAAGGGACAGTTTCCAGGCAAATCTCCAATCCAGGCTCGAAGTTCATTCCACGGATCCCTCTCCTGAAGCGCTTTGGCAACTTATTAAAAATAGCGTTCTGCAGTCCTCTGAAGAATCTTTAGGGTTCTCCTTTAAGAAAAACAAGGACTGGTTTGATGAAAACAATCATGAGATCCAGGAATTGTTGAGTAAGAAGAGAACTGCTCACCAAGCCCATATTGCTCAGCCATCTTGTCATAAGAAAAGCAGCCTTTCGACTCGCATGCAGCAAGCTACAACAGAATCTTCATGACATACAGAACAAGTGGTGGACCAATCTTGCGCAAAAAATCCAATTATGCGCAGATACAGGTGATTACAGGGGATTCTATGAGGGTCTGAAAACAGCCTATGGTCCTACACACCAGGTTCAAAGCCCTCTACTCAGTACAGATGGCCAAACGCTTCTCACAGATAAAGTTTCCATTTTGAATTGATGGTCTGAACACTTCCAGACTCTCTTCAGTACTAGCCATGTAGTTCAGGACTCAGCAATGCAGCACATTTCACAACAACCAGTGAAAACAGAACTGGACGCTGCCCCCACCATGGGAGAAACTCTTAAAGCAATACAGCAGGTGAAAATTGGCAAGGCAGCTGGAGTTGATGGAATCCCACCTGAAATCTGGAAGCACGGTGGCCAAGCACTCCATGTTAAGTTTCACGAATTTGTGGTGCGCTGCTGGGAACGAGGTGTAGTGCCTTCAGACCTTCATGACGCTGTCATCGTCACCTTGTACAAGAGGAAAGGAGATAAATCAGACTGCTCAAATTACCGAGGTATTACTCTGCTCTCCATTGCTGGTAAAATCCTTGCAAGAATTCTTTTGAACAGACTAATACCCACCATAGCAGAAGATCTTCTACCTGAAAGCCA
>NW_020955278.1:1000634-1056543 GCF_003031625.1 Empidonax traillii
CTAATACCCACCATAGCAGAAGATCTTCTACCTGAAAGCCAGTGTGGTTTCCGAGCCAACAGAGGTACCACAGACATGGTATTTGTTCTCAGACAACTGCAAGAGAAGTGTCGGGAACAGAACAAAGGACTCTATGTTACCTTTGTTGATCTCACCAAGGCTTTCGATACTGTGAGCAGAAAAGGTCTGCGGCAGATTTTGGAACGTTTAGGATGTCCTCCCAAGTTCCTCAAAATGATCATCTCGCTTCATGAGGACCAGCGCGGTCAAGTCAGATATGGGGACGCACTTTCTGAGCCGTTTCCAATAGCTAATGGTGTGAAGCAAGACTGCATTCTCGCACCAACCTTATTCACGATCTTCTTCAGCGTGATGCTCCAAAGGGCCACGGCAGACCTTGATTTTGAAAACGGTGTCTACATTCGATATCGTACTGATGGGAGCCTTTTCAACCTAAGGCGACTGAAGGCCCACACTAAGACCTTAAATCATCTTGTCCGTGAGCTGCTTTACGCTGACGATGCTGCCCTCGTCGCCCACACAGAACTAGCTCTGCAGTGTTTAACATCCTGCTTTGCAGAGGCTGCTGAGCTTTTTGGTCTGGAAGTCAGCTTGAAGAAGACAGAATTATATCAGCCTGCACCTCAGGAAGCCTTCCATCATCCCCATATCACCATTGGTGAAACAGCACTCAAATCAGTCCAACAGTTTAATTACCTGGGGAGCATCATCTCCTCGGACAGTAAGATTGATGCTGAAATTGACAACAGGTCAGCAAAGGCATACAGTGCCTTTGGTAAACTCCGTAAAAGAGTGTGGCAAAACAAACACCTGAAGAAAAGTACTAAGATCAGTGTTTACAGAGCCATCGTGCTGTCTGCTCTTTTATATGAGTCTGAATCACAGGTCATTTACCGGCACCACTTGCGTCTCTTAGAACACTTCCATCAGCGCTGCCTCCATACAATCCTCAACATCCACTGGACTGACTATGTGACCAACACGTCTGTCCTTGAACAGGCAGCAGTCCCAAGCATTGAGACCATGCTGCTGAGAACTCAGCTGCGCTGGGCAGGGCACGTCTCCAGGATGCAGGACCATCGCCTCCCTAAGATTGTGCTCTGTGGGGAACTTGCCACTGGCTGCCGCAAGAGAGGAGCCCCAAAGAGGAGATACAAGGACTGCCTGAAACAATCCCTCAGCCTTGGCAATATTGATCACCACCATTGGTCTACTCTGGCCTCCAATCGGGAGGCCTGGAGACACACCATCTATAACGCTGCTGCTGCTTTTGAGAACACCCGCAGGATCACTCTCGAGGAGAAAAGACAACACAGAAAGAATCGTGTCTTGTTGATATCTCCCGGGGAGTCTTTCTGCTGTGCCTTCTGCAACCGGACTTGTCTATCTCGCATTGGCCTTTTTAGCCATCAGCGCGCTTGTAGCAAGTGTGGGTAGAGCCCTTCTCAAATCTTCGTTCGCGAAGCCCAACCATGATGATGAGGGCTTAATTTCAGTATTGTGAGTTTTACAAGTAGTAGTCCTCTAGCTCCTAAAGCCTTGAAGAACATAAGTTTTATTAGGTGAATATCCCTAAGAATCTAGTATTGTTATTTATGTGCTTCACTAAACCAGTGCTGTTTTGGCAGACCTGAATAGATCAGCATGTTTCATGGGTTTTGAGCTCAGCTATCTGAATAGGACCAGAACAAATCTTCTGGAAGTGTATGTTATATTGGGATTTTTTTTTTTAAATATTTTTACTTGTTTTTTTGTTTTTTTTTTTTTCTTCATAAATAAGGGCAGGGGACAGAACAGCTCTATGTGAGAAGGAAAAATGAAGAGAAAATGGGCTCTGCTGTCCTGCTGACAAGGAGGGTGAAGGTGGTAATGGCTCTGTGATGAGCAGCCTCTCCTGGTTCCTATAGCACTTCCTGGGGGTACCCAGGGCTCGAGTGCAGTGCGAGCTGTGGGGCCAAAGCCACTTGGACACTGGGAAATTTTCTTCTCCAGGCCAGCACACCCCTTGTCCATGCAAAGCTCTCAGCTCAGCCCAAACCACACCTCTCAGGCAGCAGCAGAAGTGGAGGTGATGGAGATACTGGTAATCTACTTTCGGTGTGATTACATATTAGCTAAAGTACATAAGCCAGTCCTTGGAGTAGGGTTGCAATTACAGTCTTCTCTCTCAATAAGATGAACATCCTAATCCTGGAAGCAAAGGGTTACGAACTGTTTTCTCTGCAGTAAGGTCAGGGCTTTACACTGCCAGTGGGGCAACATCATTATAATTGAGCAGAAGTCCAGTATTCACAGAGAAGAAGAATAAGGGCCACAAGTTTATAATTCTGTGCTTTAATATTTTTTTCCCTACGTTAAATTAACAAGTTTTATATAGTAAGTGCAAACAAACATCAGGCCATCTAGAGGAATAGCAACCATTTGAAGAAAACCAAGATAGACATCAAACTAACTTTCCTGGAGATAGTTACAGATACTACTGACAGTGGTATTTTGCAGCAGAAATAGCAAATCCCACTCTTAGTGGCAGTGGGGAAAAAACTAACAGTATCAACAAAACCAAAGGAAATGGATTTATTATAGTTGCTAAACAGGTGAGAATCGAAGAGCTTGACAACAGTTTGCTTTCATGTGGTCTGAAAGATATTAATGTGAAGAGCCAGCAGGTGTGGACAGGTATCCACCAGGAGTGAGAATTTTCTTGAAGTTACAGTAACCTCTTCTGCTCTTGTGGTGTTTTGTTTGCCTTCAAACCTTCTTAAAGCTGGAGACAAACTGCAACAGAATCTCTTTGGGAACACTTTAGGATCTTCTTGGTGCTTAAGGTCAAGACTGTAACATGTGCTCCTTTTATCCTGGAATGATAGATTAAGGCCTACAAGGAATTTTAAAAAAAACCCTGAGATTTATATTGTTTATAGCTTTACCTCTAATTACCTATTTTAAATGAATTTTGGTTTCTGTAACGTATTCCTAGAATGTATGACGGGTCTGGTTCCACTCTAGTTAGTGAGATTGCTGTAATCTTCCAATCCATTTTTGTTTTGGCACTCAGTTTGTAGCCCTATTAAGTCTGTCAAACCTTTTGGCAACCAAATCTGAGCATTTGCCAAGCTGGCTATCTTTAATTTGAGGAAGGAAACACTGATAGAGATGGCTTTCTCTACAAGTGTTGATGATTTTCTTTAAAAGGATGAGTTCCAGACAGTGACTCATGCATGTCTTTGGGAAGCAGCCTTTACATCAAGTTAGATGATGGGAGTTACTACTTTATCAGGAATAGGATGAAATCTAATGCTGCAAAACACCATCTCTAGATTTTTTTTTTTCTTTTACTTGAGTGAGCAATGGTCTTAATTTTATGTGATAATACACATACAATTGTACTGTGGCTAATTAAATGTGTCATCTTGCTTTAGATACATTTCTTTCATGTTGAGACTCTTGATGTAGTTGATGTAAAATGGTTTTGATTCAATGGAGCTAATTTATATCGGTTAAGGATCTGGTCAATTATATTCTGCTTATGTCATCTTGTAAGAGGGAAATAACAAGGAGTAAATTCATAACCTTATGTCTCATTAAATAAAGCATCAAACATAAAAAAATTTCATTAAATAATAATTCTATTTAACTAAGCAAGCTTGACTGTGGTTGAAGATATGGATAGAATGCATGCATAATTGACAAGATTAGAAAACAAATTACAAAAAGGGCAAGCTCAGCCTAACCTTAAGGATGTGTTAGAATTCATTCAAACTCACCACTAGGAGTTTTGGGGGAATGCCTTCATTTTTACCTCAGCTAAGGAAATAAAGAATACACTAAGATAACTAAACAAAAAAAAAAAAAGCCCTAATATTAACAAGTTGACTTTCAAATAACCATGTGCAATAACTTTATAAATGTTTACTGATGGGGTTCCACTTGTTACTCTTAATATTTTCATATTGATAGAATGTTTAATATATAATAAATGGAATTTTTTTGACTGGAATATGCATTTTCTAAACACAGATGATGACAAAGTAGTGTTTTGTTGGAGATTTACCACCATATACTTGTGATCATTTTAGATATGTGAGATGCTAATTCCAAATGTTTTTGTGAATAAGACTGGGGTTAGTTACGGGCTTAAAATCAAGCATGTTATCAGACTTTAATGAGCTCTTGTCTAGAGTTAGGCAAATATGTAACCAATATTTTTTCTTGTGCTTTGTAGAAAGATACAGTTCTATATAATTTTGGGGCTGAGTTCTGTCATTGTATTTCTGCTCTCTGACAATATTTTGGTACAATATTGTTGCTTAAAAAAACAAAGGTATTTATTTAGAAGTAGTTACTGGAAAAAGGGAATTAGTTAATTTTTAGAATTATAACCTAGTTATTTTGTGGCTAGTATTCTCCCTTGTAGGTGTAAATTATTATTTTTTTCCTGATTATAAGGTTTGCCAACATGACATTTTGTTTTATGTACAATAGTATTTCTTCAGTACTGGTCACTGTGTTGCCATAGCTGGAACTTTGGGTTGACAGGTCTGCTCTAAATCAACCTGAATTATTCTAAACTATGCCTTTTGTCTATTTGATTATATATGCAGGAAATAACATAGTAGGGAATAATATAACTTTCCTAAGTTATTTAAAAGAGTGAGATTTGACTCAACAAAATGACCAGAGTTTTCAAGACCATTTCCTTTATGGCACAGTTGTGCCTGTATGCTATATCTGTCACAAACTGTTTGCTAATTAGCAAAGTTAATTTATTTTTCAGCTGCAGGGTCTGATTTTTTTATTTTTTTTACTTTTTATTTTTTTTAAATCTGAATAGGTACAGGGGTACACATTGCCCACATCAGTGTTCTTCAGAGCCTGAGCCCAAATCCTCTTTACCTGCTATCACGTTAGTCTAAATAATGTCTATTTATTAACTCCTGGACTATCTTCCTCACTATATTTATCTGTTCTAGTCTTTTTGTTCTCCCTTCTTTCTTAATTAAATAGATACTTTTTACCATTACAGATTAAATTATCCAATAATATCTGGCTGTAGTGATCAGAATAATGAGTAAATGTTATTTTTAATATAGATAACTTTGGTTTTGAGCTTCTATTCAAACTAAGTGGACTAGTAAATTAAACAGTGATTGAATTTTGGGGAAAGCATTGTACCAACCACATTTTAAACTGACTTTTAATAATATATTTCCAGTAGCACTTTCTAAAGTCTATCTAATGTTCTTCAGGCACATTGAGATTTTCTAAATCACCATAGACACACACTAAATATAGTTTTTGTCTGTTTATACTAGTGAACTTCTCAATATTCCTTCCTAAATAATCTGTGTGCCCTTGATTTGAGTTCACTTTGTACTTTTTGTGCCATATTCTCTGCTGGAATATGGATAAAAAGCCGTGAATTTTTAGATAAAACTTACAGCCTACTGACCTGTGGATAAGACTGCAGTTTGGAAAAACCTGATTTCCTATCTGTCTTTGCTTCTGACATTTTTCCTGTAGCCTTGATTAAAGATAGAAAAATCCTCCTCTATCTGTAGAGCCTGAAACCTTTTTTTTCTTAAGAGTGTGGATTCTTATATTTTATTTGACTAATGTTTTTTGAAATGAATTGAAATGTATTCCTTGTTTAAAGATCGAACACCTTAAAGAAGAGGGAAATCATCTGAGAAAGCATGTTGTGTGCTACGACTTTGTATGGAAACTGCTTCGTGGGGGTGATTTGTTGCTTTGTGTTTTTTTTCCTAAATGCTGATGGGGGCAGGAGAAGGAAGGGAGGGGGGGAGAATCCAAAGCAGGAATTCAGGGTCCTTGTCTTTTCCGTTTTCAGATGGGAAAAGTGAGGCATGAGGAAGCCTGGAGACTGGCCCGGTGCCACAGCCCTGTCAGTCCAACAGCACTGACAGAGGTGCTGTACTTGAGAGCCAGACAAGGTATCTGCTTGGCCAGCGTGCCACGAGCTGAACGGTGTCTGCAGCTTCCATGAGGGTTGACTCCTGTGTTTTTTTTTTTTTTTTTTCTTTGTTCAGAAAAATTCTGAATGATCTTATCCAGCTTGCTGTCTTGCTAATATCAAGAAACACTAAAAAAATTGAGCTTTATATACCCATCATCCTTCTTGAGAAAGAGACTCTGTACGAAACAAGCAGACAGCTGGAGAATGCCAGGTTTTAGGAACGAGGGCAGTGTACAAGTCAGAGGGATGTAGAAAAAAAATACATACAAGGGTTTAATAAGGGCTTGCTAAAGCACAGCAGCAGGATAGGATGAAAGCAGGTGGGACCATGTAAATCCATCTGGAGTCAAATCTCTCAAACTTTTAACTATGAACTGTTAGTATGGCTGTTTTAATATTATTGATAGACCAAAGTAGAATTCTGGTAGTCAGGACCCTGAAAATGTAAGAAGGTGCATCTCCAGAATGCAATGTCCTTCTAAATTAAAAAAAAAAAAAAAAGGAGATTGTGTCATATTTTTCATTAAAGAATGAGACACTTTATTTTTACTCCCACTTGCAAGGACCATTAGATGGAAAAGATTAGCAGTAAGCAGTGAAAGCTTGAGGGGGGGGGGAGAAATGACCAATGTCACCTTTCAAGCCACAAAAAAAAATCTGCAGCAACTGAATTTTTATGCTGCTTCCCAGCTCACCGAGATGACTTACAGTTAACATTTGCAGCACTGCACTGCTGAGAACTGAGGGCTGACTCAGCAGAAAGAACGTAAGGTGAATATGCGGCGCGTGTTCGTACGGGGTCAGCGTGAGCTGAAAATGCTTCATGCCATGCTATCATCAATATTACCTGATAGGGAATGCAAGCAAACGATAACAGGGCTGGCTGTGACCTTGGTTGTAAGTGACAAACACCCTACATTATAGCGGTTCACAAGTGGCAGTAAGTAATGGTGCTCGCAGAGGTGGCCATCAAATATAAGTAATTAAGTGAAGCAATGCAGGGAGAATGCACGAGCCTGGGAAGTGGTCCAAGAAAGAAGTATAAAAAAAATACCCAGACAAACTGGAGGAAAAAGACGTTTTTGCTTTAAGACAAGAGACTTATGAGGGTTGCTGATAGTGTCCTGGGCTGGCTGGGAAGTGGAGATAAGTTGGGTGAATGTTATATAAAAAAAAAAAAAAAAAATCTTGCATGCCTTGGATAATATCACAGTGGCAGAACTGGTAGTTTCTTTCCTGCTCACAAGCAAAGCATGTAGCAAACTAATACATGTCTCATGGGAGCAGGGAGGAAAGAGGATGTCCAGACTAAGGCTTGAAACATAAATATATCCAGGGCCAACATCCTGAACTTATAGGAAAAAAAAAAAAAAAAGTAGCTTTAGCTTCCATTTTTAATAGTTTTTTTTGTTATTTTCACCTCTGTGAAGGAAAAGGGATGAGGCTTGAAAGCATCTCCAGCATGTAATTGAAGTAGTGATGTCTTCCTGAGTCAGCAGCTGAGGGGTGGGGTGGGGGAAAATGAAATGAAAAGGAAGACTATTCCATTGCAGAGGTGTGTCAGAACTACAGGTCAGTTGGAAAGCATTAGTCCTGCTGGGGCATTTCTAGCAATTAAGTGTGTCTTGTACATTTTGCAAGTACTTGCAACCCTTATTAAAAGTATGAATTCAGAAGAAAGCCATTTGTGTTAGCTTTGTCTCTAACCATCTATTACACAAATCTACAAAATTTGTGCTGAGGGGGAAGCTCAACCTTCAGACTGTTTCAGTCTTACCGTGAGAGGAGTTTGCTGTCTTGCAAATATCTAAAGCCTTTTATATTTTTTTGCAGTAGGTCAAACTTTATTAGCTGCCTTCATCACATTCTGCTGCCCGCCTTTTCTGAAAACTGAGTGTTATAAAGCAGACAGAGAACATTTGCAGTTTCTTGCAGAGGAATCACCCATGGTACTGCTGTTAAATCCAAGAACTTAATACTTCTATTTTGTGTAACCTCTGGAAAACGTTTGTGTTGAAAAAGAGAAGAAAAACATAACATACCTCTTTTTTCCCCTCTTTGTGCTTTACAGGGGCGGTTGCAAAATAGAACGTGTTACTTCAGCCCTTTAGGTAATCAAGGGCTGGGGCAAATGATATGAATATTGTAAGTAGGTCATTCATTTGCAACTTTTTTTTATTTTTCTCTTTTCTTTATCTGAACAATCTCATTTTTATAGAGGGTAGCAAGAACTTGTTTATCAAACTCTTATTCTGCTTTTCTGTGAATTCCATAACTGGACAAGGAAGCAAGCAGTATTCTCCCCTTTGTTGTGCTTTCCCCTTCCAATTTCATAGGCAGGGGCAGCCTTAAGCAGGTGTTATGGAAAAGAAACAACAATTGCTTAAGATTGTCCTGAGGCTCATATCAAAGGTGCTTCTGAAACTACATGACAAGCAGAGAGATTTGAGGGTGAGACAGAAATAGAACTTCTTCAGATGCTATGGTTGGAGAGGGGTGACCCAGGGATCATTTTATCAATTCATGATCACAAAAAACTTTGTCCTTAGCCAGATCAGTGAACTCTTTCCTCTGTACCAGAATTTCTTTTTAATTTACACAAGCAGATTTGCAAGTGTTCAATGTTTGCAAAATGGCCAGAATTTCCTAAGTGCTCAGTATTCAGTGTGCCAAGTCTGTTTACAAAGAGGTGCTTTCCCTGAAGCCAAATCAGTTGAGCCCTATTGAATAACAAGCCCAGACTCCTGTGAAAAGTAAAGACAGTTTTGTCCTATATGCACCAGCATCATGATGACTTCAAATCCTACAAAAAAGTGAAGCTTTCTGGTCTTCAGTGTGGTGCTTCCCAATGTGTCTTTAAGAAAGTAGAGAATAATAATAGGAGGTTGCCCATGAATAGATCTGAGAATAGTTGATAAGTGGAAATAATTGTGGTTGTCCTGTAGGTGTTTACTTTTGGTTTTATATCTTTTTAGAAGTCTGTCAGTTATAAAAAGGAATATGCACTGGTGAATATCTTTGAATATTGATTGTTCAAAGATGCTTTATCAACAAGTCAAACGTTTTTTGTGGTACCTCAATCCTGCAGTGACGGACAAATATCAAATTCATTCAGAAAATGGGTTGGTTATAGGTGTTTGTATGCTTTTGAAAATATGCTTCTGAGTAAAACTTTTAAGAAATGTATAAATCGCCTAAAAAAAGAAATTGTGTGCAGTGTACTACATACAATTTTAAGATAAAGTCCATGAACAATTCCAGAGTGTTATCTACTTGCAGAATTGTAAATAATCCAGTAATTATTGATGTATGTTTTTATTTTTATTCTTCAGTAGTGTCAACCTTTTGTTCTCATGTTTGGTTTTTTTTTTTTTTCCCCCAAGAATGTACCATGCTGGAAAATGGTAAGAAAGCTTTTTTCTTGAACACAATCCTGGCTGGAAATTGTGTTGAGAGCAGTAGAGTTGTCCTTGTCCACATCATATGTGCTTAGGTTTAGAAACCGGCTCGTCATGTTGTTTATTATTCTGGTAAAATTCTGTAGGAAACTTTGGAATCTCCACAGAATCCTTTCAAGTGAGAACTGGTAAGTTTGCTGCAAGCACAGCATTTTCACTGGCTGCCTGTACTTCCATGAATTCATGACTCTCTCTTCATTTTATCCAGCCTTCCTAAAATGTAACTTTTCCCTAAAATGGTAAGATTTTTGTGGATCTGTATATATGGTTCTACCCAAGATAGGCACCATTTCAGAAGAGAGAAGAAACTGTTTCACTGTGAAACCACCCAGAACAGTTGTTAGAACATATTTCCATTTACAGCTGATAGCCAGCTGGCAATGTCTCCTCCCTTACTGCAGGTATTTGCCAGAACTAAATGTGGTTTTGTCCTCCACGCCTTCCAATTTTGCTTTATCTATTTTAATATTTCCTTTGTTTCTAATATTTCAGATTCGTCTACGCTGTGGTCTCAAATTATTTTCTATTGATTTTTTTTTTCCTTTTCGATATTTACCTGTGACTGATTTGATGGTAAGAATTTTTATACCAGAGAATTTGCTCTGCATCTGCATTTGATTTACCCTTTCAAAGACATCACGTTTTCACTGAATGACCCTTTGTAAGGCAGCTGTAAGGACACCCCACTTCCTTCTTGAAGAAGCAAAACAAATATTCTTTAACTAAAGCAGAACACACAAACCCAAAATTTGGCACTTTATGTTGAACTTTTCTATATATTCAATTCAGGCACATGTCATGGGGAAGCTTCTATTGAAATGTTTATCAACTATCTCCCTAAACAATAGTCTGTTTATCTCAATAATATTGTTTAGAATATATTGATTATAATATTTATCTCTTGTCAATTCTTTGGGTCATATTATATACATAATTTACAGAAATCATGGTACCTTTCAGGATTCTGGACATTGCCAATAGCATTACTTAGAGCAAGAATCATGAAAAGATTTTAGCAGACAATTAAAACCAGGGTTTTTTTTCCCCCCCCCGGGACAAAACAAGAGTCTGGCTACTAGTAGAAACTATGATTTTGCAACTTTTGTAGGGAAGTAAGAGTTAATATATGATGATGTTGGAATAACTTCATGTGGGTTTTGTTTGTTTGTTTTTCCTCTCCTCTGAGTATTTTAGTTTTAAACCACTAAATAGCACTGCTGTACTAAATATAAATTGTATGTAATACAAAAAAGGTGCAGTTGTACTTCATATCTACATTATATCCTGTATTGAAAACAAAATTATTCAATGTATTGTGCATATTATTTGGCCAAATTATGGCTTTTTGGTTGGTTGGTTTTCGCCATGTGCTAACTGAAGAAAATTTGAGTGCAAGTTTTCCATGAGTTAGATGTTATTTCACCCCACTTTCTATCAAGCTCATTTATTAAAATTTGTCTTTTCAATCTGATGCCCAATTATCATAAGGGTTTCTTTATAAATGTTTACATACAGCAGGAATAAAAAAAACCTTATGGAGAGCATCTCTAGAAAACTGTTACCATCCATTTGCTTAGTAGGGAACTCTGTATTCTTCAGGTACTCCCTGTATCTGCTTGATAATTTTTTTCTTGGCTGGACTTTACCTTTTCTATGCACTCTCAAACGTATATGGTTGAAAATAAGAGAAAATTAGAAATCTGCCTTTATGAAAAATCTTTTTTATGAAAAATCTTTTCCTGTTACCTTTTAAATCAGTAGAAACATCTTATTTTAGATTTTTCCACCAAAATTTATTGCAGAAAAGTGAATAGAAAATGACTGCAAAGAACTGTCTCATGCAATCTAGCAGTAAAGCGACTACAATTTAAGCAAATGTTTTAAATTTCATATTAATTCCTTAAAATAATCATAAAATCAATTGAATAGTATTTCTGGAAATTGCTATGGCTGATCATTATTAAATATTTTTGAAGCATTTTAAGCAGTGTTTTCTGTTAAGTGTACAGACCATTCAAATCCCTTTCCACGTGCTCTAATAATTTGCATACCCCAAATATCACCCAGATTAGAATCACAGATATCAGGTATGATGTGGTTTACCTTGAGTAACATTTGCTGTCTAAATGTAAATCTGGGTAGTAGGTTTACAATAGATTGAAGAAATTGAATTTTTTTTTTTTCTTGCATGTGATTAAGTCTGAGACATAAAAATTTTATACTCTGTCATTACATAAAACCTTGTCCTTGTTTTGCTGGGTGAGTTTTGAGATGTTGCCCATAAAAAGAGAGAAGCTTCAAGGCTGTTAGCCCTTTTTGACCCCTGAAGTGAAAATAAAATAGAGGCAAAAAAGGCGATATTGAATCTGAAACTTGTGTGCAGCAGCATGATGGAATTTCTTTTGAAGGGAAGGAGGATGGTAATGATCCTGATCCTAAGAACTTGTTCTCTGCATGAATAAGGAAGTATCAAAAAGCAGTAAAGACAAGTGAGGAGGAGGAATAAGAAAGGTTATTATAAAACTAATCATAAATTATCAGTGAGGATTGATAATGATATGCCACAACAAGAGGGAGGAAATAACTCAAAATATGATGGTGCAGGAGGAAAGAAAGAAAAGGTCAAGGCTTCCCAGTCTCCCACACTGCATCTCCCATAAACGTTGGTCTCTTTTCTGTCTCCTGCAGGTACATTGGGAAGTGGAGACTTCATTTGTCCTGGTCTGGAGGCATCAGCTGGAGCTCCTTTCTGTCTCCATTATGTGTACACAACTCTCCTTGCCCTGCATCTGCAGAAGTCTGACACTGTGAGGCACAATATACACCTATTTGGCAAACATTACTCTCTTTGATGGGTTGATGCCCTTAATCTCTGAACAGGCTGGTTTAATCTCTTCAAAATGAAGTGACTAGGCAATATTGTGCTACCACAATGTTTGTATTTAAGAAATACTTGAAAACAGTGGAGGTTTCAGTAGTTTTATTGTTAATACTGACATCTATCTTGAATAAGGAGAAGACTACTTCATTTATCTTTCTGTAACATGAGAACAAATATGTGTAATTCTTGCACATGGAGTGATGACATGGAAGAAGACACAGGAAGAGAGTATCAGACTCGGTATAGCAGCCTCTGAACAGTTTGAAATTGGCAAAGACGAGTAAAACAGGGACCAAATCAAAGTGATGAAGTAAACACATATAGGGGCATTCACCCATGTTTCCTCTGTAGTCCAACCTAATGTCTAACTCCAAATATTTGGTCTGTGTTTTCTTACAGGCTTGTGAAGCTTTGGTGCTCACCAATGGGGGTTTGGAACAGGTATGTGCTCAGAAAGATGAAAATAACAATAAACATTTGAAATTGGAAAAAAAAAATGTTCACTCTAAAATCTTCATCCTGTGTTATTGAAGTTAACACTAAGGTGTGCTCAGTTCTCACTCACTGTGTTTGGCTTGTGTTGAGTGGTGATGATTATATGACACTGATGCATGGACGAATATTCTAATAGATTCTTAATTGAACTGAGGAAAATACTTGTGGGGTCAAAGTTTTTAATGAATGAACAGATTAAATGTCCCATGAAAGGTAGCATATGGTTTTTTAAAATCTGAAGATTAGTTGCAAAGTCACAGTTAATTTAATTATATGGTCTCTGTCTTGGGATAATAAAGTAGACTGAGAATTATAACAGAGAATTAAACCTTTGCTGTTGAGAGGCATTTTGAAAACGAAACGTTTGGCTAACTGCTTTTAAATTACTCTACTCATATTCGTAAGGATATTATTTTAAAGATAATGTATTTAGGTCATAACACAATAATGATTGGTGGTGTGTCATCTTCTGAGTTGTACCTTCTTGCTATGCTGGGTATCACAATTTCTGCGTGCACATTTTGCTCATGGTAAAGCAAAGGTAAGTGGGAAAACATAGGAAGAAAATATCTTGGGCCACTGATAAAATTTCCTGTTTATAAGTACACTGACCTACCTTTTTAACCACTATTAAAAGCACAACTATCAAAGAGAACATCCTTGTAAGACAGCATCTGCCCTCCAATGCACCTGTAGCTGTCACTAAAATGATTTAAAAAAAAAAAAGCTTACGTTTACAAATCAGAAACTGTTATAGTCTTTCTCAACCAATAATGTATTTTGATAATCCTTCTGCTTCTATGTGTCATTTGTGCTCATAATTTTTGAAATTTTCAAATGTATATTATTCTTTCCAACACAGTACTGTTTACCAGCTATGATCATCACCAACTCTTCTTTTTTTCTTTATTCTTGGTATTAAAATTCTATATCTGCGTTGATTTTCTTCTTTCTCAGTGAATGATAAAGAAAACCAAGTCTTTGAATTATTAATCTGAATACCTGTGGGCATCATGGACTAATGTTAATCCTGTGGTTAACAGACAAGACAGGACTTGTGTAAGTAAATAAAAGCAGATTATTTCTGTAAACAATTGTTCTTTACACCTGTGAATACTCTGCTTGAATGACACAGTGTAATCAGAAGTCTGTTCAGCAGAAAGTCAGTCACTGCTAAGAAGTAAAACTGGGTTTGATTGTATTTTTTTCAAATATAGTGTAAAAAAATTCTTTCAAATTTAGGTTTCTTTTCATTCTGGTCAAGTAACTTTGAAGATGTACACTTGAGGTGTGAAACCATACAATCAGTTTTTATATTCTTCTGAAAAGGATTAATTTATTTTCAGTGTCCAGAGCAAAGGAGCTTCAGAATGTTATTAATAATTGGTAAAGAAATGAATATAATAATATAAAATTATTAATTAGAAAAATACATTTTTAAAAACTTTCATAAATGTAGATGCAGAAAATGTAAAGCAAAACCTCACCAATCAGCAAAATATAAGATTATAATGCCTTTTTTCTTTACTAACAACTTGATGAAGCCTGTATCTTTGCAAATAAATTGATGAGAATCTTTAATAAGTATCCACTCCGACTTCTTATAACAAAGCGAAGTGTTAGGAAAAGACTGGAAGTTACGTCATGCTTCAGCACTTACTGAATAGAAAAAAACTGCTTTGAAGTAAGTGAATACCCAGAGGAAAATGGAGTAGATAACCTGAGTCATTAAACTGCATTGTTAAGAGTGATTCAATTAATTTTTTTTTCCTTATCTCACCCTATTCTCAGGGGCAGAGGGTTTCTATGGACTTGTGATACTGTCTTGTATTAGCCAATTTCCACCTCAAATGTAATAGCTTTTCTTTTTCAAATGAGCAGTTTTGAATACTTTCAGTCACAAGTGTTCACAGCAGGCTAATGTAGTTAATCCTATTGATTGCACTTATGGTGAAATATTTCCTATTTCTTGTCATATTATTAAATTATGCACCATAGAAACTTTCATGAAATAAAGGGAACTATGTATAGGAACAATTCTTGCTGATCTAAATGGCTGTACTACTGAGTATTAAAAGTGATTGTATAGGAGGTAAAGGAATTGGAATGCTCCTCTATGGAAAATGGTTTTATTAGACAGGAAACATTCCCTTTTTATTTCTCCCAAAAATTCTCAATGAAGACGTGATTTGAAGACAGATGGCTAAGAATAGGAAAACAGTTTGGTTTTTACTTCTGCCCTCTAGGAGAAAAATCATTCTCACGTACTATTTGATTGAATCTCAGGTTCCTGAAAATTATACCTTGAAAAAAATTAATACTAGGTACACGAAAAGAAGAGACTAAAAATTTCAAAACCTTTTTGCATGAAGCTGGATGGACACCTAGGGAAAATACTTTAAAAGATACTAAGTTTAAAAGGAGCGTTTTGACATGATTTATAGAGCACTGGCTGCAGAGTTAGAGAGAAAAGAATAATAGTAGACTCGGTATATCCAGCCTAGTTATGTCATGAAAAGTGGAAAGCCCAAGTCTCCTATGGCTTGTAAAGGATGAAGAGTATAAAAAAATGACCTGACTTATTGAGCTGACTTTGAGTACAGTCTTGGTTTGGGGAACTGGGCTTCATGACTCCAGTGTTTAGTCTCACTCAGAGCATGCAGGAATGCTTATACATATTTGCTCTGTAAACATCTTTAACTTATAAATTCTTTTTAAACCATAAGACTGAAGTAAAAGTGATTTTTAGACAGTAGATCTTCAGTTCTGCATATCTTTTAATGTTGTGGGTAGTGACAGTGACTGTTCTCACATTCAATGCAATCTTTGGTTTGATGCATTCCATTTGCACCAGCTGGAAAGCTGGAAGTAGATTTAAATTGAACAAAAATATCCAGTTGAGGTTTTTGCCTGTGAAATACTATATTTTTTTCTAATAGCTGAAATCAGAGAGAAGTGTAGGCACTTGTTCCTACCCCGGGTGGTCCCTGATGTGAAATAAGAAGTGAAGGGAAGGATATTTAAATATGGATTAGAAGCAAATAAAATGTGAGGAAAACTCCTTGGTGGTAGTGAAGTGGGAAAAAAATATTTTTATATTAAGATACCATGTGCCAATTATATCAAAATGTTTGATATTGATAGTATATTACTATGAGAAACAAATGTTTGGGTTAATTATGATATAATAATTTTATGGTAACTCTAATGTAAATCATCTTTAAATCCTGGTTTTAAAATTAAACAAAATGAACCATGAATCAAAATGTAATACTTTAGCATTATTAAAATAAAGGTTCTTTCACTCCATGGTAATTTTGGTACTTATTACATTTGACTGTATCTGTTGATAGCAGTAAGGAAGATCATCCTTTCTAAGTTATTACAGTTGTTGCTTCTGTATATTGCTGGGTTTTGCTTTGCTTAAATTGGACTTTGTGATGATTCAGACTATCTATATCTGCAACTAAATAATTCTGAAAGAGTTGGAGGGGTTTGTGTCTATCTTAATGAGTCTACATGATGCCAAGTGCTCTGCCTCTTACACAGCATAACTACTTATAACAAATGACTTACCAAAAAAAATCCAAACCAGACAGTAACAATAAAAAAAGAGGCAACTGATATTATAAACAATTGCTGAGGAAGGAAATTGTACTGGGAAAATTAACAGGGCTGGCACAGTTCAGTTGTAACCAATAGTGAGGAGGAGGAGGAGGGAAGTTTGTTCAAGTGGAAGTTTCTCAGCTAAGGACAAAATAAAACAAGCTGAAGAGAGAGGCAACAAGGGGTCAAGTCTTTATCTCTTGATGAAGTCATACAATCTTGACTGAAGAACACGTAGAGGTGAAAAAGATAAATATAAAACTCGATTCTGATTTCTGGACATTTACATGTACAGAAGGTAAATACATTTACTTTACAGTAGACTGGTCTCTGACCAGTCACATGCATGAAAGCAGCTTGGGAATGAGTGACTGATGGGGACAAGACTGTTCTCATCTACAGTGTTGTCCT
This sequence comes from Empidonax traillii, assembly GCF_003031625.1. Taxonomy (NCBI): domain Eukaryota; kingdom Metazoa; phylum Chordata; class Aves; order Passeriformes; family Tyrannidae; genus Empidonax; species Empidonax traillii. Next base: position 1,017,481 of record NW_020955278.1, read on the forward strand.
TTCTGAAATACAGGGAGACTTCTTTAGACTTTCTATGCAATAAGTCTGTGTGCCACCTTTAATTCTTCTGATACTTGTGTGAGAACTTATTCAGAAGCACCTGCTTTTTTTAGTATCTGATCTGAAAATAGGAACACAGATAAATTTCTGCGTGAGACCCATCCCACTGCGCTTGAAATTAATTCATGCTAGAATTGTTCTTGTGAAGAAGAATGTGTGACTGGAAAGGAGGTGGTATTATCCTCTAATTCCAAAATGACACTCCATCAATTTGGATGAGGTAAATGTTCATCCATGTTTCTTTGTGTGCACACATAGATATAACTTTCAACCACAAATGGCCCAATCCTAAAAAAGTTGCAGTGGCTTTTACTTTTTTTTTCCTTTTCTCTATCTCTCTTGGCTAAAATATTCCTATTATTGATAGCAAGATAGGGAGATAAAGAAAGATTACCAAAAAAACAACCAACCAACCAAAAAAAACTCCTAACCCAAACAAAAAACCCCCTTGTTTAAAACATATATACCATTTGCATAACGTGTTTGTAAAAACATGCTTTGCTTAGGTAAGCACTCTTGTGATTAAGCACTCTGTATTTTGTGATTTTTTGCTTTTTTTCAGGTTGGTATGCATTTCCTTTCCCTTTAAACGCTCTCTGGTTTTCATTCATTGTCTATTCCTAACTGGTGGATCATTATGGTAAGTTAACACTCATATTAACCATTAAGTACACACTGTTAATGTACACTATTCACACCGTCTTTTTAATGCAGAATAATGGACAATTTCCACACAGATTGCTGGTACTTTTAAATATTTTAATATTGGCTTAGTATCACTTGGAGATCTAGTGTTTTTGTTAAGCATGTGATGAGCTGTTGTCTAGGTTTTCCCACTTTGCTCTGGTTTTAGCTGGGGTAGTTTTCTTCACAGTGGCTGATGTGGGATGGGGTTGTGTTTTGGATTTGTGCTGGAAACAGCGTTGATAATACAGAGATGTTTTTGTTGTTGCTGAGCATTTGCCTTACCTATTAAACTGGCTTTATCTCAGCCCGTGAATGTTCTCACTTTTATTCTTTCCATTCTTTCCCCCAGACCGACTCTGAGCGAGTGGCTGGGTGGTGCTTGGTCACTGGCTGGGGTCCAACCACAACACTTCTCCTTTAAAAAAAAAAAAACAAACAACAAACAACAACAAAAAAACGCACCTAAATTTTATGGAGAGGGTTCAATTTCATGAGTCTTTTAAAAAAGCAAATGAAAAAGAAGTTATATTTCATATTTCACCTGCACAGCTGGAACATACTAAAGCCATTATATGGATATTTGCTACCGGCCCTAACAGGATAACTAATAAGAGTAGCAGCTCACCATTTTTGTGTACAAACTGTTACTGGTATGCTTGGACATGCTCAGCTGGTGCATTTCATAAATATTTGCTGATAGCTTTAGGCAAATGCTACAGTAAGCATCCCTTTGAAGCATTTTAAGCCCATGTTCTGGTGGTTGCACACTTTACATCTTGTAATAAAGCTAAAATGCGTTGCATAGAAAATTGCAGGCTTAGGTGTGTTCATAATTTTTACACTTCTCTTCCCTTTTATGTAACTCTTCTTTCATGAGTACCCTACACCAGTTCTGTACTATACAGGATCCTGTATTATTTAGACTCTCTGTGCCTGGAAGCTGAGATAGGGCTGCTGCTCTCTTCCGTGTACCCCATGGTAGCAATCCTTGTGCTGCCCTTTTTTGACTGTGTTGCTCATCCTAGGGATTCTGCCATGACCATACACATTGCTTTTCTTTTCCATGCCACTTTGGTCCAGCGGCTGGCTGGGATGCATCTGGATTATGCACATGAACCTAGGAACTAGAAAGAAATCCTGGGCCTAGCAATTTAGACTTCTATGGGAAGATCAGGATTTCATTCCAAGCATTTGAAGGGGCTATGCAGTTGTGGCCACCTATTTCTGTTGCCCTTGCTAAATGAAACTTGTTGTCTCTGCCTATTCCAGCCACCTTCTGTTTCCATCACTTCCTTGCTGGCTTCTGCAGCCTCTTGTTTATAGGAGCAAATCAGAAGGTCCCTTGTTGTGCTCTTCAGCTTGCATTCTTCCCTCTAAGGTTCTTCATCTCAGCCTTTGTTCCAGGATTTTTGCACATAGTTTTCTTGTCTTGATAGACCTCTCTTTTTTATTCCCCCACTTCTTTGCTTCCCTTTTATTCCTCTTTGTTCAAGTGTTGTCTGAAACTTCGGACATGAACGTCATCCTATGCTTGCTCAATTACTACTTTTTTTTCCCCTCCCAATTTCCTGTATTTACCAAATCCAATCCCATCTTTTCATACCAGCTACCAATTCTGTTTTTCTTCTGATAGCTCCCATCCAAATCCAACAGCCACTTTCTCTCTTATCATCCAAAGGGCTGCGGAATGTTTCGCAAAATGCGACTTTTGCAAATGAGGCTGCTATTCCATTTTCCATTAGAATATTAATTTCTCAAAGACCTTGGAGATGCAGACAACTTAAGAAAACCCCAATAAATATAATATTGTTTCTTTTTTATCCCATATATCATGTTTCTGCTAGGTAAAGTGATATTGCTTGTGAAGAAAGTAACAACCTGGCAAGTTTGAAGCAAGTGGCAGAAGTGTGTGGCTTGTTTCTGCTATTCTGTTTCATATCACACTGTCAGCATCCAAAGGGTATTTTTTTTTTTTTTTTGCTAAGTGTGGAGGATTGCCAGTAGCAGCTCCACATTTGCTGGCCTTAGGATGACAAGGCTCAGCAGTGCTACGAGGCTGAGGCAGCTTTCCTATGCATTTCCAATTAATCCCAGCAGGTTGCCTCTTTGTGGCAGGATAACATATAAAGTGCACCATAAGATTGTGGTACTTTTCTACAGATGGAAAGGAAAATGCTCGTATCTGTACTTCAGATGCATAGCTAGACAGAGCTTGCCTGTAGTCTTTTATCTGTGCATATATTTTGAACTTTCTGGAGTGCACAGCACAATCCAGCAGGTGCTCCTTCCTCAGCTGCAGATCCCGTTACTTATTTTGAAAATCAAAGAGAAAACCTCCTCATGTACTGGAAAAATAGTGAGATCCTAAGAGCCAAAACAGATTAAATGATCCCTTCTAAAGTTACTACAGTAGACTGGCTTTTTAAAAAATTTTTCTTCTTGGGCTCATTAATCAACAGTCCTAAACTATCAAATTAATTATTGAATAATATTTTATTGTAATAGATTGTATTTCCTACAGAGTGGTACTGTTCTGCAGACATTTTGAATTTCTAATGAATAACTGCACATCTTTGGGACCTGTTAATACACACCAGACCAGAGCCAAATAGCCACCAGCCACACAGATATAGTGTGACGTTTCTGAATTCTCCTGTTTTCTTTTACAATCATATTTGCAGAAGTGGAAACAGTTAACAGAGCAAACATTTTCCTTAATGATTTTGTCAGCTGTACCAGACCCCTTTTCACATAAAGGCATGAATATTTTTCCTAACTTTCATATGATGTTTAGGAAGATGTATATGTTACACCTGTATAAGGATCCAAAATTAAGGTGTTCTTACATGTTTATATGTTCTACATATTCTTTCATATACGATTCAACTCTTAACATTTGCTTGCCTGTGATTTAGATTAAAAAATTCATGTTTCCTCTCCAAATCTGCTTATTTGCATTAAACATATAATTGTCTCCTGGAGTAAAATAGGAAGCTACTTAATGTTTAACATATTGGTGTTCTGACTGATTAAAAAAATAGTAGCAAATGAAAAATATTATTTTCAGACAAAGTTAAAAATAATTTAAACCTTTCACTGCAATTAAAGTGTATGCACTTACTGCACATGGTTAGGAAAAAAAATAGTTTCTATGAAGTACTGCATATTCATTAGTGAAATGTGAACCTAAGGTCTCATTTTGTAGCGAAAGTGTATAGCAGGTGATTAAGCTTTAGAAGTGAAAGCAAGATATTCCATTCAAAAGGTAAACTCCAGGCTTCAGTAAGGTGATAAGATAAATATTCTTGCTGGTAACAGCAGGAAACGTTCTTTGATGTGTTCTCTGGCAGCTCAGTACAAATGGTCCTTACATGAACACTGATGGAATTGAAAACTAACTAGAGGAGTCAGCCTCTAAAATATATCTCCTTACAATCCTGTTCTGGCAATAGAAATATAGTATTTTAGAAATAAGGAAATAAGTCAAGCTAACTCGTTTTTTATTACCAGTGTATAAAAAGAATAATTTTCAGAAAATATATTAAGATCTTTCTGGAAGAAGTATTTATCTTTAAAGGTAAAAATCGTTGAGGTTTTTGAATAGAGAAATTATAATCCATCTAGAAACTAGTTTTTCAATAGGTGCATTGCTTTCAGAGAGGACAATAAATTAAGATTCATATTTATCACAAAAATCGAAAGATTTCTTGAAACTGTATTAATAATATTTATGAAATCTTTAATATATAATTTATATAGTTCTTGAGGGAAAAAAGCATTTCAGATGAACAGAAATACAATTTTTTTTTTTTTGGTGTCAACTTTCCAAAATGAATTGAAATATTTTCTCTGTTATAATACTAACCTGTGCCTCCATGCACCTCTTTGGTATTTCACAGTGTATATTGAGCATCTCTGTATGCCACACTCAATCCAAGTAGACTTTCCAGAACGTGTAACAACCAACTTCCTCCTCTCACATAGGCCAAGGAAGTTTTCCAGGCACCAGGATATAAGTTCATTAGCCAAGAAGAATCCATACAGTTCTTTCTAAAAAGTACCATATTATATTCATGAAAAATTAGGTATCTGGTTATAGCTGAAATTTTTCTTCAACCTACAAAACACTTTGTTAGTGTTTTCTAAGGGATAATCTCTAGGACAAGGACCTGTTGGAATGAATCTGGAGGAGAGCCAGAAGAATGATCAGAGGCCTGGATCACCTCCTCTATGAAGACAGGCTGAGAGAGCTGGGCTTGTCCAGCCTGGAGAAGAGAAAGCTCTGGGGATACCTCACAGGGACCTTTCAGTGCTTGAAGGGGGCTTACAAGAAATTTGGGAACAGACTTTTTAACAGGGCCTCTTGCAATAGGACAAGATGTAATTTTTCAAAGTGACAGAGGGTTGATTTAAACTTTATATAAAGAAGAAATTTTTTTACAGTGAAGGTGAGAAAACTGGCACAGGTCACCCAAAGAGATGGTAAATGCCTCATTCCTGGAAACATTCAAGTTCAGGATGGATGGTGCTCTGAGCAACTGTCCCTGCTCGTTGCAGAGGGGTTGGATGTGATGACCTTTAAAGGTCCCTTCCAATCCAAACTATTCTGTGATTCTGCGACTCCATCCAAATACGAATGCAAGCTTGAGTGGGACCAATATACTTTACATCCTCTGTAGAATACATTATTTTTATTTATGCGTTTTCCTGGGTGCATAAACATACAAATGGAATGGCTTGGAATAATTTATTTGAAGGATAACATATATATGGTATTTCTAATTTATAAAAGATTACTTTGTACAAATAGCAAAAAGAGGGCATAAGCAAGTTATGATTGCAGTGAAAATTGAACCTGGAAAAAAAAAAAAATAGATGGACTTTTTTCCTTGGGGAGAGGTTTAGGTTCCACAAATTCTGTACTGCTTGAGAATATTTTACTGAGAAAGATAGAAATTATCTTTTCCAGGGAAGCACCACAAATTTCCAGTCTTCCCATTTTCTAAAATTTCATATGATGGGGAGACACAAGAAGATACCGATATGAATTCCTCTAATTCTTGAAATAATCACTGCATCTAAACTGAAGTGTTTCAAAGAAGCTTAAGAGGCTACTGCCAATTGGCAAAGGTGAGTAATTCCTGATTACCTTAAGTGCCAGTGACCTCCACAGCAAGGATAGGAAGCCTTGGTTTTGATGCCCACTTGGGAAAGGGGTTTCTCATAGACAGGGAATGGTCCTTGATTTGAAATTTATGGATATTAAAAACAAATCGCCTTCATCAGATAGAGGAGTAATTTTGACTGATTTTTTTTTTTTTTTCCCCCCATGGTTATGTGGATCACATTTGAATCGTAATGGCTGGAAGTATAATGGTTACTAGACAACAGAATCTGTTCTGCCTGACTACAGTCTTTTTTGATTTTGTATTTTGGCTCCGAAATGATTCAGGGTATTGAATAAATGCAACATACAATAGCTATTCTGAAGAAAAAAACACTAAAATGTGAGAACCGCTGATAGTAAAGAGAAAGAGATTTAGCAATTCATTTTACTTCAATATGGATTTCAGAACTGGTTACTAAGTTTGTTCATGAAAGGAGTAGCAATGGCTAGAGAGGAGAATGAGCAGTTTTATACAGCTAGATATTTTAATGGAGCACTATTAATACAATTAGTTTTTCCCCTCACCATGGAGAAGTTAGAGAAAAAAAACTTCCCTCTACGAATTTGTTTCAGTGCTTTGCCAGCAAGAATCCACTTAATTACACCTTAATTTGTAGTTTTAATGAGTGCAGTGACTTTGTTGCTTTTTCTTTTTTTGTTTATACAGTACATTCCAAGAAATGAAGTTACAATGTGCATTATGCTAAAAAGAAATTATAGTATGTTGATAAATAGTGTATGATCATAATCTATTTTTTAAACAATTGCTCTAAAGAAAATGTAAATAGTTTTTGATCTGGATTTTAAGACTGGATTTCATATACAGATTAAACTTTGGTCCCACAAAAGTTGAGAATAAAATTCAAATCTTCTTCAAAAAGTCATGCAGAATGAAAAAAACTAGTTGGTACTTTAAAAGAAATAGAGAAAATAAAAATCAATACATTTTGTATATCTGTAATAATTTTAAAGTTATATAGGTATGTATTGGCATGTCTTTATAAAAAAAGTTGTACGATATTGGTATATAACTATGTATCTGTTACGGTTTTAGAAGATGTAAGTCATTTTATCAGTTTATTTTTTATTGCTGTTGATTCTGAAAATATTTCTCTCTTAGTATTTTCTTATACTCTCTTTAGGGGGAAGGAAAGCAACAAAGTTGAGGCAAGTTAATACTGCTGAAATCAGTCCATGGTAAGAAGTTTCTCAGTATAAGAAAAATAGGAAGGATAAACAAGACTAATCTATAGAATTTTGTTAGTTTCATCTGGTACCACATAGTGAAGAAAAAGGTATTGAGGCATCAGAATTTACTTGCAGGGAAACAAATCATTCTTCTGATTGATGTTTACGGTTTCCTGTTACTATCTGATGAAAGAAAATATAGTTCCTTGCTGTAAAAGATCTGTAATTTTCATTCACAGTGTAAATGGCTCCCAAATGATTATTTAAGCCAAACAAGGTTTTGTTGTGACCGGGGAGTGGCAAGCAAGGTCTTGGGATTTGCATAATAATTGGCTTGAAACGAGTGATATTCCATACAGTGCCATGTATACAGAGAGTAATGAGCGTGGTAGCCACAGTCAGTGAGATCAGTATCAGGGCTATAATGGAAACGGAATATTTTTCAGTCTTTGGAGGTTTTGAAACATCCATACAAGCTAATGAGCTAATTTAGATAAGCATTAAACATGAATTTAATCACATTACTGGTAATTATTAGCAGACATGCAATATGAAGGCCTTACAGTTTCCTTCAACAGTAGTAATAAAAATAAAAAATAAAATGAAAAAATAACTTGTTTGACCTAATTCACTGCTTATAAATGACTCATCCAAAGACTTTTAGATTTAATAAGATACTTAGCTTAGAGTCATTTTTCCTTATATATTATTTAGCTGAAAACTAAATTACTTACTGAAAAACCTAAACCCATTTCCTAAGAGTACACAGTGTATCTGATACACCTCCTCATTCCTGCTTTGACTCCTGTGCTGGTCATGAGTTATCAGGGAGAAATATACTTCCAGTAATCTCCCCAGCTCCTCTGAAATATTTAATGTTAAGCATGTGAACGAGAGTCTTGAAGTTTAGAACAAAAACTCTGCCTGAATAAGACTCGATGTTTGCTTGGCAAACATCTTGTTGTCAGGCATACCTGACCTCAAAGGCTTGGGAGAGCGCAAGATTTCCTCTCTGCTACCTATCCCAGGCAAGAAGCTTCAATTCCCAAGCATTTCAGTGATTAAAAAACAATGGCTGGAGTATAAAAAGAAGTACGTAGCAATTTTTACAAAAGGGTTTTGAAGTAAAGTTTCCAGTCCTAGAAATGTGTGACCAAACAAATATTTTTAGTTTGCTGGTTTTAAAGGAAAAGTAGCTGTTACACAAAGCCTTGAAGCTGAAGTACATAGAGTTTGGTCCCAGAAGTGATGATTCGGGACGGAAACACTTAATAATCTAATTTCAAGTAACGGAAGCGAACTGTTTTCTGAGAGCTGGCAAATGACTATGACTGCTCAATTTCTCTCAGGCAGAAGGAGAGGGCTTTCTTATTTGATAGAGTGGTGAACTCATCTACTTTTTCATTTTTCAATGGACCATTGCTCAGGAGCACATCTTCCATGCCTTTACTCATGTTGCTCAGAAGCTACATTTTTTCAGCAATATTGGAAAATGGAGATTTATATGAAAAGAGATAAAATACCTTTTTTTTTTTTTTTCCCACTGGATAATCAGTGATATAAAATTATCTTTTTAGAGGCTTGTTGAAAGCAATTTTTTTCACTGTGAAAATTGGTGGAGAAACCATTTTCTGTATAATAAATTTTTCAGTAAAAGATGTTCAGCCAGCTCTCTGAGTAGCGGCGTTATCTGTGCCTGTGGGTAACCTGAAGTCTGTCTTTGGTCTCTAGCAAGTCAGCTGTCAGCCTAAGCTAGAATGTGCTTTTGCACACAACAAAGTGGGCAAAGGGGAATCAAGCCAAAGCTACTTTTTCCCTATCTCAGGAATGACTAATAAAATGGGCCACGTGTAATATCTTCCCTCTGGCATGCTTAAATCTCATGTGGGCTTTTTTCTGAAAACTCACTTCCAGCCTCCAAACCCCACAACATTTGGCATAGAGACCAGGGGAATTCATCAGATGGAAGTTTAGTTAATTGGTTGTAGGCATCAGGCAGAAGATAGAGCAATCAATAGGTTTTGGACACTTCTGCTGTGTAAAGTTTTTCTGCTTCTTGCAGCTGTTTCTCCTTCCTGTCCTTTGCCTGACTCTGTTCTTGAGTCCTATTTGAAAACATTTTTCTCTCCTCCTTCCTCTCTCTTTCTCTGAAGTAGTCACCCTTTCTTCTTTTGTTGTTTTTCCAGCTGGGCAATCCTTGCTAAATAGAGCATTCCTGAAATATTGTGGAGCTATAATGACTCCTGCAATTGCATTCTTCAATTTATTTATGTTATACATCTTTCTCTTATGCTATATTTATATAAGCAGCTACATCAGTGGACCACGCTATCTGCAGACTAATTAGAATGTACTATAATAAACACAACTATTAATCATGACTTTCATTATTTTTTGCTCTAATAAACTGTTGACATAATCCAGGACAATGTCAAGAGAATGACCATTAATAACAAACACTTAGTATTTGGTAATTAATCAAAGCTGCTCATTTATTTATTTGAAGGATAAGGATTAAAGGAACAGATCGTTCCTGTAATTTACTGTAACTGAAGAACAAAAATATCTTCCCTTGGAATTGAAATTTTCATGAAACTTTGCATAGTGCATTAAGGACCTTGTGAGTGGAAAGCTACAGGTGTTTAATGAGTAAACTTCACTGCTTTAATTTTCAGTCAGAGCACTCCGAAACTGTATGGTGTTTGTGTGAAATTGCATTAGGCAAATAAAAAGTATTCTCTTTTTCACACTGTCTGCATGGATAGAATGCCTCTTGCTATGCTTTTTGTGCCTTGTTTACAGAGAATGGAGATGTGATCTTATCTCCCTGTCTCGTTTTGGTGTCTCTTGGTTCTGTTGTGTTTAGCTAACATCACACAAAACCAGAAAATACCAACTTCTTACAAGAATATAAAATTGGAGTGAGAAGTGAATTTAACTTTTTCTCTTGTTGCCTCAGGCACAGCTCAAATTAACTTTCACCCATCTCTATGAAACTGATTTCTGCAGCCTATCTGCTGGAGCTACCTTACACAACTATTAATGCCTTCTTTTGCTTGTGCCTTTCACAGTCTGTTTTTGTAATGCTCTAATTACACTTGGATGTACTCCTTCTGTTTCTTCACTATGACAAGTTTAAGTATGAAAAGTTTCTGGCTGTCAAGTGCTCAGTTTTAGTTAACATATGATTTTGTTTTGTCTCTTTTGGAGTCTTCATCAAAAGTCCAAAGCATTTTATGTCCTGTGTTGAGGAAATTTTTTTCTCCTAATTTTGATGTATGATAGTAATACCATGAAAGCATGAAATGGAATGAGAACATGTGGTGATAACTCAAGAAAGGCTGTTAGAAAAACTACATGCAGTTAGAACACTGTAGTCTTTTCTGTTTTTAACAGTGATCATCTTTCATAGTGCTGAAGGGCTGCTTGTCACTGTTGGGTTGCTGAGGATTCTTTCCAAGATTGTGGTGGAAAATGTACCCCTTCCAGAGCAGTTTTAACTTGGACACTTTGGATCCACTGCCTGCTATGTGGAAATCCATGTCTGGGCTGTTGAACCCTGAAAACTAATTTACTTAAAGTGTGGTGAAAATACCGATGCACTAAATGACTTCTGTATAGTCTATTAAAGAGAAATTCTTTAACAAACTTCAGGAAGATTGTCTCAAACTATGAAACCAGTTTTTGGAATGAAAATGGGTGTCAGCTGAAGAAATATCTGCCTTTGTTAGTTTTTTTTCTGTTATAAAATATTTCATGCCCACTGAATTCCATGTTTCCACATTTCCAGAGGAAAGAGTCTGACATTTGTAGAATGCGTTTTGAAGCTCATTGGTATTTTGTGCCTTTGAATGCAAAATTATCTTTTCAAGTTGTAAAATTTGGATGTGGATTCATTAAGTAGTGCAATACACGGTAAACTTTTTTAAAAATACTCTTGGAATGCAGTTTTTTCAGGTTCTTCATGGTGGGACTAGATCATTCTCCTGGATCATGGCATGGGGAGCAGTGCACTTTCAAAAAACATTTGAGATTTGTACTAGAAACTACTTACTCAGTTGTGTGGCTTACAACTGTCATTTAAAAATTTTATGTTTTATAAACATAGGGGACAGGTATTCAGTATTAATCTGTGGCAGAGCTATGTTAATTTATATGACATAATGATCTAAAAAAGTTTGAGGCAGCCTTTTTTTTTTTTCTTAGTAGGAAAGGCACTTTGAAAGTTATAGCAATTTTTCTGAGTGAATTAGCGTGTGCTGTGAAAGGCAGGCGAAATATATAAATTTATATATACACACACCCCCGTACTTGCTGTCCTCCTCCCCCTTTGAATCATCAAATTTAAAAAAAAAAATTAAAAAAAGTTATTTTGAGCAATGTAGCTCCTTCAGTCTAAGTTTTTTAAAAAACAACTTACTGAAAGAGCAAAAAACCAGTGTGCCTGCATGTCTATGGAAGCAGGGTGTTCCAGTGGGATCTTGTTCATTCTGTGAGATACTGTGACCTCTGGATGAGCAGAACATTGCACATGAATATGTAGGCCAGCACTAGCAAGGCAGATGTTACACTTACTGACCTTCACTCACTGAAACTGGTAATCACTTTGGCTGTCATTCATTGTCCTTTCGAGGCTTTCCTGTAGCAAATGAGTGCCAAGGAGACGCATCATATTCCGTAGGTCCTGCCAGAAATTAGGTTTGGACTTGGATATTTTGGGATGAATCTGCTCTGAGTTTGACAACAAAGGGAAGGCTGCTGCAGTAACATGTGCAGATGATGCACTTCTCAATCTGTTTGTATTCTCCAGACAGGGAGAGATCAGGGCCCTTTCCTGCCTTTCATTCAGCTGTGGGTAGGAAGGCAAAGTGTGCAAGAATGTCAAAACATGTAATCTATTTATTTATGCAGACAAAATGCTACTGAGGTTGCACCTATGTAACCTCATGAATGGGGTATCAGTGTTCCACTTCATAACAGGTAAATAATTAATGACCAGCAGCAGAAGTCTTCAGCCTTGTAATTTGGAAATTAGAATGGTGTGAGGACACACATATTAAATATTAAGACAAACCTTTTCTTATACGAGTAATAGTGTCTTACAGACTTTAGCTGTCCATTAAGTAAACTGTGTTTGATTAAAAAGCCAATTTTCTTTCTTAAGCAGTCTTTTCTTTCCCAACATTTTGTTCATGGTTTTCAGAGGTTCTGCAAAGGTACAATGAGCAGCACTTCACCTGCAGGTACTGGATAGAAGGAATGTGGCAGCAAATGCAAAATAGCATTTAAGAGTCAGAAGATATGAGGGTTTGTAAGAGTTTGGAAGCTGCAGTGGGATAGTAATAGAAGGTAGGTTTCTAGACAGGTAGCTAATTGAAAAAAAAAGGTATAAATACTGATGAAATATATAAATACTAGTGTTTACCATCTCCTTCTAGATTTTAATCAGATTTGTAAGAGAACACAATGTAGTAATGACCAACTGTGTGGTGTTCTACAAACACAGGATAAAAACATAAGGTTAATACTATACCAAAGAAAGAATCCCCCAGGAATGCTGCAAATTCACAAGCACATTTGATCACTGGTTGTGTAATATAAATCTGTTTTGAGCACACTGTATGAAATACAGACCTTGGTGTTTCCCGTTAATTTTAATACAGCAAACTATACATTTATATTCCAAGCACAAATTGCATCTTATTATTTCTTTTTGGAGGTTGTAGTAGGATTTATTAGAGTGATACTGAGATTTAAAACTGCCTTGCCTCCCCCCTTTTTTTATTGGCTGATTTCAACAGATAAAACAGATTTCTTCTGTTTCTGTTTAGTTATCCTTATCCTTAAGTGTATTGATAACCAAAGAACATTAACTTCAATATCTGTTTCTTGAGATGCCATTATCAGCCTTCCTCTGCTTCCAGTGCAAAGTCCTTTCCTATGCATTTTGTTCTTGGTACTTTTTACTGAAGCAGCTTGGATTTTTGTGGAGTTAGAGATAATGCTCTTCTATAAAAAAAAAGATGTTGGGAAGGCAACAAGGAAGAAGTTCAAAAATGAGGGAGCACTGGCCTTGAGGCTCAGGTAGGCAGATGTTCTGGTACTGCTCCTTGGTTCAGCTCTCCCCTGTCTGCTCCAAACTTCTCCAGTGCTTGGTGTCACACAATGGTCTTTGTCTCCCAATCATTCAGAAACTCAGAAAAGCTAAATATGCTGAGTGTATCTTAAAAATAATGTGAAAAGACAGACAGCAAACCCCCTTGACTTCATTAGTGTTGTGCAAAGATTATTTTGGTACATTCGGGAATTTATACTGCAAGGCTGATTGCAGCTTGCAGCTGAGGAGCATCCAGTGCAGCTCATCAGGAAGGTCAGTTTGGTCTTTTCTCAGTCTGCAGTTTTGATTCTTCTGGCATAACTGTATCTGTCCAGGAGTGCTGTGATGGACAGCAAAGCCTTTGGGCATGCAAACCCACTCCCTCTGCCTCTGTATTTGCTTAAAAAAGAGCAATTGGAAACAGTGATATTATCTCAAGAATATAAGGGTGATCTCTGGACTATTTTGGCCTTCTATTGCCTTTCCGTTATCAGCAATTACCATTACTAAAATACAGGAGTACAGGATGGTGCAGAATCCTGTTTCCACAACAGTGCAGTGCACCTCTAAGTTAGCAGACATCCTTTATCTCTGGACTGACCAGTTGACCTCTCAGTGTTACAAGGTCTTTGGGGTGTTGTTTGCCTTGCTATGTGAGTTTTACACCTCAGAGCTGAGCCAGAGCTGGCAATGACCCGGGCTGGTAATAGCACAGCACGCAATTTTGATGTTGTAGCCGGAGGTTTTCGAGCACTCTCCAGTCATAAGTTTCAGTGCCATTTGCTAGCCCAGGCTATTTCTTATTCCAGAGCTTTTAGCCTCTGTTTCCGTGTCACTGCTGAGTGCAGACATGATCCACCTTGGTTAAAAATATATTCAGAGAGATGAAAGGAAATAGCTTTTAGAGAGGGTGAAATAGCATCTCACTTGTATCCAAGAGCATGTCTTTGACTTTGAGATTTTATATGAGGAATTTTTTTTTTTTTTTTTGGCAAAAGAACTCACTGAAGTTTTTTAAGGTTTGTAAAAATGGCCTTTAAGAGTGCTATTAATAATAAATGTATTTTCATACACACATTTTCATACACTATCTATAATTCCTTATGGGTGTAACTCAGTCAATTTTCTTTTTAACCTGGCAATCCCATTTAAGAAGTTCTCTTTCCCCCATTCTTTTTTCTCCTTTTCCGATTGTGAGTTAAAACTAGGAAAACCTGCTGTCTTAATGGCAACTCAAATCTTAGCAGCAGCACAAAACCAGCCCAGGGTGATACACAGCCACTGAATCCTTTGAATCCTGCCCTGCCCGAGACCTTAATCCCGGCTTCAGATTGAACAGGTTTTTACATATGGAAGACAATTCAATCTCTGAAAAATCGTGATCCCAGGGCTTTCTGTAACACAGGCTCTCAGTTCTGAAGAGAAATGGAAAAACCAGGAAAACATTTTTGTGTGCTTCTGAAATTAAAAAGTAGAGTGATAACAGAAGAGTCTAAGATTGCAGTTTTGAGGATTCAAGAAGAGGCCAATATTACTTTTCCAGGCAGTTTGGTTCAGAAAAAAAAAAAAATCCCTCAGTGCTTATTTATTCTCTATATATCAGGCTTTTCAGAGTGATATTTACCACTGGTCACGAATGTGTGCAGGAGTTTGCTTTGTTTTGTTTATTTTACCTGGAAAAAAAGCATTACTTGGGTTGAACTTTACCAGGGAAATGTTATTCTTGGGCTTACACATGCAAGTAAATAAGGTATAAAGTGGTATAATGGTACCTATCAGCCAATTCCTGTTTATTTGTTGAACCAACCATCATTAGTGCCTGTGAATGGGTCTTATTGTACTGGTGTCATGGATGTTGTGTTTAGTCTTTTGATCTCTGGGACAGTTGATTATGGCTGAGAAAAAGGCTAAATAATAGGACTTGAAAAGCTCTTTGGCAATTACCAAGGCACTGGTACTGAACAATCGTTTTTCTCTGGAGAGAGGACGTTTTTCTCCAAGCAGAGACAGCAGAGAAACCTCAACCATCCTCAAAACTGAATGCATAGGATGCCTCTGTATGAGGTAGGTGAGTCTGGGAGTTATGCAGCTAATTCTGTGGTGATGTATGATGTGCTATTTCCAAATTCATGCTTCTGAGTCTTCACTGAACCTTGTGTTTTTAATATGCTCAAATCTCCTCCAGCCTGAGTACCTGCTTTATTTGTGCTCCCCCATTGCACAGACTCTCTATATCTTTAGCAACGCCAAAAGGGGTACGAATACAGTTAAGAAAAAGGACTCTCAGATCCTCTGCTGAAGAATTATTATTAAACAGATGGTATTTTATTTTAATTATTAATTATATGGAAAGAAAACACATGGCATTGGCGCAGTGATGCCATACAAGCCCTTGGTAGAGCAAAAGCCATTGTTGTCCTGGTTCCTTAGTAAGAGGTGGGGAGGAGGAATGGATTCTCTCAGGTTGCTGCAGACAGAGCCTCAGAAGTGTGGGTTATTTGTCCTGCCCTAGTAGAAGGTGATCCTGGCCTTGGGATTCTCGTCACTTGTTTGGTTTTCCCGTGGCCTGGCTCTTCCCTTGGGGCACAACAGTGCACAGGAGGAATTCAGAGTCTGCAGTTTTTGTGTCTGGTTCTGTGCAGCCGATGTAAACAACTGCATTGCAGTCAAAAGGGATCATATGGTGGGGAACTGCACCCTGGAGTGCCTCTTTCTCTCTTTACTGGGCCAGAGAACATCAGTGGCGTGTAGATTTTCCTTTGTTAGAAGAGGTATGCTGTTCATACTTAAACTAATCATAATCCACTGAAATAAGTTATTGGGTTTTTCACTGCCATCGTGAATAGCAGGGAGCAAAGGACTCTAAGAGGGAATCTGGAAAGGATGTAACTTTGAAAAAAACAGGAGGAGGGCAATAGAAGGAAATGTAAACAGGACTGGGATAATTTGATTTACAGAATGCTTCAGCTGGTGTTACTAATGAAAAATAGCAGTACACCAGGAATGGTAATCTGGTGCATTGGTATGAGAAACAATGCCTTTTGTTTCAGCACGAAATGTATGATCTGGAAAAAGCAGAAACCTATGGTAAGGTGAAAAACCTCCTATTTCCAGGCATATTTGGGATTTAATAGAAATGAGTGTCGAGGAAAACACAGGACTGTAGTCACCACAACAGAACAGTAGCATAACAACCTAGAAAGAGGCTCATCTCAGCACCTGTAGTAGAGTATGCTCAAAAAGATGGCACTGTTTAAATAGAGCATTGGAGTCATGTGAACTCAAAGGGACCAATTATTTTTTTTTTTTTTAGCTGTGCTGGTCTCTCAGCCTAAAGGCACCTGCTGAACTATTCCCACTCTCATTTCAATCCAGAAAATTCACAGGTGGTTCATG
The DNA here is from genome assembly GCF_003031625.1 of Empidonax traillii. NCBI lineage: Eukaryota > Metazoa > Chordata > Aves > Passeriformes > Tyrannidae > Empidonax > Empidonax traillii. The sequence goes on from NW_020955278.1 coordinate 1,034,076, forward strand.
CTAGATTGTGGGGACATTCATAATTATCATTTTGATGTTCCTGTTTCTCACTGTATTTCAGTGCTTTGATCAGGGGACTGGTTTTCCTTATAGTCACAGATGGTTCCTGTTTGACAGGCTGACAGGCAGACAAAGTAAATAGGCATGAAAATAAAATATTCCTTTGTTTTGGTAAGTCAGGCCAGTGTCATGTGGATAGACACTGCTCTGTAATCCTTCTGACTGTGCTAGGATGGGGAGAGGGAATCGTGTGTAATGGTACACAGGAATCTTGTATCATTCTCTCCTGGACTGTCTTGCTGTGGATTTGATCAAGTCTGAGCTTACAATGAATTTTCAGTGTTACTTTTTCAATTAAGGTGGTAAATGTTGCCATTACATAGCCCTCTGAAATTTCAAGGGGTTAGTCTGGACAAATCCCATCTGGCAAAGATGTGCCTGATCCTGCATATCAATAGGAGTTTTGAGCACAGATCAATAGCAGGAATGAAATGCTACATAATTATTGCGTGTCTGTGCCTTTATCTACTTGCCTGCATTCACAATGCAAAACCAAAAAACCTCAGAAAAAAAAACCCACCCCCCCTGGGTCACTAAAGATATAGACCCTAATATAGCATTAAACTAGTTACCTAGGCAGTATAAACTCTTCTATGAAAAATTTCTATATTATGAAAAGAGAAATCTAATAAATAGTGATTTTGAAATTGATTAAATACTTTGGATTAGGGGCTGTTGCACAGCATTTGTGGCAACTCTTGACGAAACATGACATCTGGTCGGTGAATTCTCCTGGGGTGGTTTTGTGGGATTGGAAATCTGCTTTTCCATAAAGAAATTGTTGCTGACCTATTGATGCGATATGACATTGCTTCCTTTTTTTGGCAGGTTAACCAGTGATAGAGAAAGTTAGTCCTGCCAGCCTTTACACTGATCTGTTGCCAGGTAAACAAGAAAAACAATCAAATGGGGAACTGGCTGACTGCCACCCCCCCCACAAATAAAATAAAAAATAGAATAAAATATATAAAATAAAATAAAATATTAAAAAATGACACCATGACAAATTTCTCTTTCTCATTGTCTATCAGTTCAAGCGAGCCTAGAGCTGTGCTTTTTGTCATTACCTTTAGTTTTACTGAAAACAATGAATCTACCAAGAAAATGGATGTTGTTTTATTGATGCATTACCTAGTTAAAGACCAGCTCTTTACGTTCAGTACTTGAAATAAATGCTTTAGTTATGTTAAATAGTTGAAAGGAAGCTTCCTTACCAGGGAACTTTTGTATACATTTTCTTCTACTCTGTTTCCTGAACGGTTTTGCTGGATCAGGTTTAGCTGGTCAATTAAGCTGAATAGGGGTTTGTTAAACACTCCTGTTGAAAAGGAGAAGAAAGCCTGTTATTCCTAAGGGCACCAGGGTAATGAAAGGCATTAATTTTTTTAGGATTTAATCCATTTTGGAACCTAGTGGCTCACAGGCCATGGCTTCAGATGAGGATCTCTGAGTGAGCTCTTGCTACAAAGACTGCATCTCCCATCAGTCCATAATTAATGGAATAATTTAGAGCTGGTTTCCCATGTGACTGTGGTGACTGAGAAGTCTGGCCCCTAAAACTCTCAAGCAGGGCAGAAGAGCAGATGGGAAACGTGGCAAGAGGGGGCGGCAATGGCCTGTGCAGGAGTTAATTTCTTAAACTTAACCCTGGAAGCTTGATGGAGGGGCAGGCACACAAGAATTCTGCTGCTGATTTGGGAAGTGGTCTAAATTTTGACTAGGTTTGGTAGCTTGGATTTATTGATTCTCATTTCCAATTTACAGTACGAGTGGTTTCTGGAGCTACTGAAAACAATGGGTTTATTTTTTAGGAAAATATCTTAAACCATTCAGTTTCTTAAAATGGTAGATATTGTAATATCAAGATAAAATCTCCTTTGTTCAATATGCATGAAATTCCAGCAGAAAAAAAAAAAAAGACTAGGTAGGAATTTCAAACCAATGTTTTCAAGTATTTTCCTACTATTAATATGCCTACTATTCCTAAAATACTAATTAACAATCTGGAAATCAATACTGTAAATTTGTATCAGTAACTTACCTTCAGCTGGCTAAATGCAACTGGGTAACTCTCAGTTAGCAGAATTATGGGTCTGTCAGTGGAAACAACCACACATATAGGCAGAATAATGGTGTTTTCACATACGAAATTACTTGGTGGTTGTTTGTTAATGCTTTCTGAGATTGAGATAAATTAAGGTCAGTGAAGGCTGTATCTTAAAAAAAAAAAATAGGGCCAGAAGAGAATATAGAAGATTTCATGAAGAAATAATCAGCAATTGTATTGTAAAAGCATACACAAATGCATATTAAATGCATATATTAGGTTGTAAGGATTGTTTTCTAGATATTTGAAGTGGATGCTAATGCTCAAATTCTTTTTGATTCCAAACATTAAAAAAAGCTAAAGATATCTCTGTGTAACAAGGAGTATATGAAATAATGATTGATCATAACTAAGTCAATCTGCCTTGGAAACATGTTTCTTTTTATTTGTGCTTGTGTTGGATTCTTCTATTCTTGCCACCAGGTTCTGTTACTTCTCCCAGAATCTGCAAGAAGCCAATTTTTCTTATTTTTCCAGCCCTGTGTTAAGAACCAAAAGGCATATTAGAAAATGTTAATGGTTTTATTATTGAATCTTTTCACAGTATACGAGACTTGAGGCTTTTTTGTGAGCTATGTGAAGGTTGGAAACGGGTACACAGTCCTTGATGTAGGCTCAGGCTTTGTTTCTGAGTAAACCCAAAGCTTTGTTTGCCACAGCACTGTTGTCTTTCTGTTGTGTCAGGGACAGACCCCCAGCCTGCCTTCTGAAGAATCTTACGGCCTCTCCACACAGCAAATCTCACTTAGGTTTGTAAGAGAAACGTGCTGATAGACATATTCGTTCAGTGTGTCCCACGGTATAATTTTTTATTGGTTTCAGCTCCAGAACTCTACTTCAGTTAATTTTCTCTCCCTTGCTTTCCATAAAATTTATATCTTGCTCTTTATAAAAGGAAAAATAAAGCCAAATGACTAAAGCAGGCTTATTATTTAAGTTTAAATATTATGACTAGGCTGTTAACTTTGGTTACTACTGGCAAGAGTAATATCATCCATCTACCCTTCCTCTGCATTGAATTAATGGCTGGTGTTTTTATTCATCTTGGCTGATTTCTTTCACTTTTTTCCATGTGTCTATCACTTCAGGTAAATTAATGAGTCAACACTGTTCCTCCTTCTAGAGAACTGAAAAATGAGAAAAATCATTCAGCTTGTTCAGCTTGTGTCTTTGCATTAAATCAATCTTGAAATAATTTATCCTTCCCATGAGCCTTTCAGATACACAGATCTCATTTATGCAGTTTCTGTGCAACTTTCTTCACAGCTTTCATTTGATTTGCTTATCCATGTGCTTCTGCTACTAATGTTGGATACTGGGCTTAATAGGATGGATGGAAAGTCATCGTGGTGTTTCAAATACTCTGAGTAAATCAGATCATTAAAATACAGCTTAACCTAATGGATCACCCTGGAGTGTAAAAAAAAATCCTTCTCCATATTAAAATGAACAAACCCACATTTTTTTAGCAACTTCCACAGCACTGGAAAATAATCATTAAAGTGCATGTGGAAAAAAAAGTATGAAACTCTATATGTGACTTATAATTCCTTAAAGCTCACAGTTTTTGCTCTTCTGTCCCCACCCTCATTTGGGATTTAATTTGAGGGAGAGGACATTTTGTTTACACAGTGTCCTGACACATGGTTGGGTGCTCCTTGTTGCTATTAGTGCACGAATATGCTCAGTTTGTAGTCAGAAACATCATTAAAAAAATTATTTATTATGCAATATTCCAGTTTAATCAGGTTTACATATGCTAAGACCTTGGTCATGGATATAAATGTGTTAAAGAGTGAAACAGAAATTTGTGTGCTTGATAAAGCACATTTGAATATATTTGCTTTGTCTGATAGGTGAAACCACCTCAAACTTCATTTCTGCCTTGACTGCAGTGGCTGAAACATCTCTCTGGTCACTGCAGAACAGCTCTGGCCCCAGGTCCAGGCCCTGCCCCAGCACCTCCTACATGTTGTGGGAAGGTCTGTTAAAACACAAAACTTGCTTACTCATGTGATTAGTGAGATCTCTTGTCAGCCAGAGAGGACAGTGCATAGTTTCCTAATTTCTGCTGGAAAGAAGGGCTGAAATCTCACTTTGACCACCAAGGACTTGGCTGAGCCTGGACTTGGATGCAAGAGCTCTCAGGGGCATGTTTCAGGGTCCTGATTCTTCACTCTCTTGATGAGGGTCTGATCTTCCATTCAGTCCCTACATGTTTTATTGGCTTATGTATTTTTTTTTTTTTATTTTGTAATAGTTGGCATAAATGTAGAGTGATGGTGCCAAACTGGCTCTCACCCTGGCAGGACAGTGAGATGCAGCAGGAGTATGTCTCCAAATTTGTGAATGAACAAGTGCTCACAGGCCAAATGAAATGTCAGAGAAATGTCCTTGTTCTGAGGAGGAGTAACTGGAAGGGCAGAGTTAAGACTGTGCTCTGTTAGGTCTTCACCACTTCAGAGATGTTATAATTCCAGGCAAAAATACCATCATGAAGGATTAGGACACTGTGTGTTTCCAGCTGAAAATCAATGAATCCTTGCAAAGACCTTAAAGATTCTTTATAAATTAACAAGCTGTGGGCATTTCAAACCAATTCACTTGCCTATTCCACTGCTATTTGCCTTTTGATGCAGTTCCTGCTCAGCCTTGCTCTGTTTTCTGCACTTGGTTTATCACTGGTCAGGGCTCTAATCCCCTAATAGCAAACTGAAGTCATATCAGCACTCAAATGCTGCTGTGATCTGCTGCCACTTCATCAACGTGAACAGTGTCTTGCTCTCTGACCCTTAGGCCGGGCTCTGGAGCTGAACTACATGGATGTACATGTGCCACCTACACGTGGGTCATGCAGAACAGCAAACACTAAACATGACCCCTGAGATTTCTAGCAGAGCAAATAGAGGTGTCCACAAGAAAGAGCAAGGACTGGAGCTGCTGCTTCACAGGTTTGAGCATTTAGAGCCTCTGGCTGAAAGATAATCACATTCCCTACATGCAATAAATGATTGGGCCAACCCTGAACTGAACGGATATTTTAGCACAGAAAGAAAGTAGTTTTTAAAAAAACAATCAAAAGATAAACAGAAAAGGTGATTGCTCCCAGTTTAATTAAGCTTCAAACACCTAAAGGTAAACAGAAGCATGAAGAATTAGGATAAAACTAGAAAGATATCAGATGTGTACTTCGTCTACCACCATGACATCCTGCAGGTCTGTCAGGCAGTCTAAACCAACATCAGGCATCAAAATGATTAATGAATCTAAGATTTGAGGAATTGCTTGCTCTAAAAGCTTAAAAAATTCAGAATAGAAGTCAGAGGTTTAAAGAGAAATTCATTAGGAGGAAGACAGGAAAAAAAACCCCCAAACTTGAAAACCTGCTCTGGGCAAGTATTTGATTTCTTTTAAAAAAAAAATAATTCAGAAAATGCACTATAAGCTTTTAAAAATATAGAAATGCTGTGGAGACCTCATTGACAACACCTGTGTGAAAGAAGAGAAGGGCAGTTTTTAAATATTTTCCATCTATTGGTTTAAAGCCTAAGATAGTTTTTCTTGATCAGACTTTGCATACCTGTACAGAACATGATAGGAAGGCTCGGCAGGTTCCCTTCAGAAAGATTATTTCCAGGAAGAATTTCATGGTTCAATCCAATTAGCCTTTTTGTGGCTGCCAAACTCTTCTTAAAACCAGCTCTCTAAGTTCGTGTGCATTGAGTAGTTCAAGTGAAAATCTATCAGTGGAACTGAATTAAAACCATAGAGCCAAGGTCTCTCCTGTTATAAATCATTTACATTGCTATAATAAAACAACATGCAACAGAAGCAATTCTTCACACCACTGAGTTTTTGGCATGGGAGCTGGTCCCAGAATCCAAACCTTACTGCTTCAGCTTCCATATTTCATAATGTGGAGGAAAATCTAAACTACAATATGCTGTAATAATTTTGTGACATTTGAGAATAGAATAAATGTGACCTGGGATCTAAAAAAAAGGTAAAATAAGTTGGGATTTATTTTTCTTTTTCAGTGGTCTTGGTCATGCTAGTAAATGGCTTTTTCTCATCTGTAAAATGAAGTGGAGGTATTGTACCATGTCTCGATTTTACCAGTTGAAGCCTCTTTCTTTTTTTCAAAGCCATAAAGTATATGTCAAGCACTCTGAGCAACTCCTTTATGCCTTGCTTGCAGTGCTGCAATTAGTATCACACTGTGTCATATTCGAAGCTCAGTGACTGTTAAATGTGCTACGCCTGCATCACACTAACTACTATATCAGTCATTTTAGATGACCCCCTTGAAAATTGCTGCCAAAAGTTTATATGTCAGAAACCACTTTCAAAATGCTTATGAAGTGAAGAATTTTCACAGCTCTTTACCTACTCAAATACCAAAAACTGTCAGTCAATGAGAACAGGCTCGACAGTTTATATTCCAAGACTTCACTATTCAAAGATTTGCTTGAAAAATTATTCCTATCATCTGTCAGCAACTGGCTTCTGTGTTTAGTCAGTTGCTCACTTTTATATTGTAATAACCACTGTGAGTTGCTACAAAAGATGTGCCAGAACCCTTGGTATTGTTTTTGAATGGGGTGAGCCAGGGACATGTTCATCAGCACTGCAGGATCTGAACGCTGCCTGTTGTGGGAGCTGGGAATTTGGTCCTCCTGCCCAGGTGTGAGGCTGTTTTCATTAGCTCTGTGCTGTTTTATCAGTGTCTTCAGTCCCAAATGATAGCAAAAAATATGATCCAGGTACTGGAGATTTACCTACAAAGCAGTTAGCTTTTAGAGAAGGGAGTTTAGGAGGTTTTTTTAAGTTTCAGGAATTTGAACAGTAAAAGTCCAATAGGTGCACCTGAGCAGGTGGGGGTTCTGGGCACTGGGAATTATTCAAAAAAGCAAACTTATTGGTGCTGAAGGCTGTCAGCAGGACCACACTGACAGATCTACTCAAAACATAATAAATGTGTGCCTCTATGACTGGGTTCTTCACACAGCAAAGTTGTAGAAAAATTCCACTGCAGTCATCTGTCTTCTATATAGTAGAAGACAGGTTCAGTGCTCTCTTCATTCTCAAAGGATTTAATTTCCTTTCTTTTGGCTTTTCAGGAGATGACTCAAGCTTTAGGCCAAGGGCAGGACTTTGTGCTGTGTCCTGGTAAGGAGGAAATTCAAACAGGAAAGGGGGAGATCTGTGTCCTTGTTTTTTGATTGCTGCTGCCTTTTACATGGAACTCTCACTGGATAAACAAAAATAATGATGGGACTGGAACAGGCTGTAGCCCAGCCTCTGTGTGTTAAATCTCCCTCTGCGTGGGAGACTTTTATAGCTCTCTTAAGGGTATTGCCAAATTTTCCTACTAGGCCAACTGTCAATGAAAGAGAACTAAAAGAGGTTTCCTCCTCGTTTAAAGCTGTTTTTTGTTTTGTTTTTTTTTTTTTTTTTTTTCTCCTGTGAAACAGGCTCTGCAGACCCAGGAGGATTAATCATTCACCAGGTCATTCTGTGCAGTGCTGCCTTGCCTCCTGCAGGAAGGAGATGCAGCTTCCAGAGATCTGTCCCTGCCAATGCCCAGTGGCAATCAAGTCTTTGCATGCAAAAGATGAGCTATATCACAGAACTTCCTCTTAATATGGCATGTCTATATAGCCATTAAAAGCATTTGTGTGTTTCCAGATACATTTAGGTGTAAAAATATTTATGGTCATAACAATGCAGGTATTAAAAAAGCACCCTGGGTGATGTTAAATGAACGTATAAAACATGAATAAGAGTGTCAGTGGCAAATCTTCACTGACTTCCATGGGCATTCAGCCCGACTCTCCCCAGAAAAAAAGATTTTGAGATTCTTTACTGGGTACAGAGAGTTCTGGGTATCAGATTGCCCTTGGATGGGAGCAGAGACAAAAGCATTTCTAACAGTCTGTTCTTGTTTTTCTGTAGTCTGATGAGGAGCCTTTTTGCTGTCTGGCCTAGCCATTTTAAACACCAAGCCTTTGGATGGTAACGTCACCCTTGTTTCCCTGGCCAGTTGGTTATCAGAAATACTCCAAAACACAGCCATCCAGCAGAGGAATTTCTCTAAGAATGGAGCTAGCATATTTTTAATAAATGTGTGTGACCTTTTATTACAGGTGGTTTAGTTGGAAACAAATCTACTACCTCTGTTGTAGTTGCCTGTCAAGAAAACAAAACAAGTCAGATTAGAAAAATCTACATAAAATTGGACTCCTTAACCACTTGTTTTGTTATCTACCATTGCTGGAGTGATAAATCTGTTTGAGAACACAGGAATCATTTTACACTTTGCAGGTGTTTTTCAAAGGCTTACGTGCCAAGTGGATAATGGAAATATATGATACCTTTTGTTTTCCCCAAGTACAAAAAATGATGATAACTCCAGTATGTAGACCATCAGCAGCCTTAATCTTCAGGTTAAAGCAGACTTGCTTGAGAACATGTTTTATTAGAAGAATAAGCAGTGGTGTTGATGAGGAATTTTGCTACGAGTAGGGTAGGCCGTTCTGGCAAGTAAATTTTTTCTAGATTAAATTGTATAAGATAAATAAACCTTTAATAGGCAAGCATAACTTAAGAATAGAATCTGTAGTGTTGTTAAAGGTGATTCTCCATGAAGAAATGTACTATCAAAACAATATTTGCTGAACTGCATTTCTCTCTACAGGGCTATTTTTATTTTTGTTCTAATTTTGATCATACCTCAGGTAGACTCAGGTCTGGGCTGTCACTGATCCTGACAGACAGTGCAATTCCACCTGTAATTCGTGTAGTTTTTCACCTGGATCAGTTTAAACTCCAAGTGTTGCTTTGGGAGTTCATGGCTGCTGGCAAAACTGCTGACCAGACAGGTGTATCAAAGTATTGTTTAATGATGGGACCACAATACACTAATTACGGGTAGTTTGCACAGCCAAATTATCAGCATTCATTATTTTGCTTTAGTCTGTCCCCACTCTGCCTTGGAACTTAGGAATTTGGGTTTTTTATAAACTGGAAGAGTGATCTTTATCTGAGTGCAATTTCTTAAGTAAATTCCTAAACTTCATTTGTTCTCCAAAAAAAGGATTGGCTTCTCAAACCAGCTTGAGGTCCTTCGCCTTCTCATTTCCTTTGTGACTTTGACAACCTGGTTGGGTGAGTTCAACAAAGGGTCAGCCCTTGTGTTACCTCTCAAGTGTTGCTGGATGGGTAGTTATCAGAAGGTGTTGCATTCTTTTGTACTCACGGTAACTAGCCCTTAAGTTAATGCTGTACATTTCGATCCACATTTAGTATGTACAATACTTTTACCTTGTGGCAAAACGGCTCTTGAACCAACGTGTTCACTGCTGTTCATGAGCACTGTCAAACCTTGCTATTGCAGTTTAGGGTTTTAACCCCAGGTTTGAGATCTGTCCCGAGAGCTTTCTGCCTCTCAGCGATGTTAGCAGGAGAAAACGTGTATATTGTTTTAGCTCAAATACTCTGTCACGGAGAGTTCCTCCCGACTCCCCTGTGATACTGGAAAGCTGTGGCAAAGAAGAGTGGGAAGGTGTTAATTTCTATAGTACAGTTAGCTAGAATTTATCTGTTAATCCCAAAACATCAGAAGTCTTGTACAGGATAAAAGAAATATTCCTGTGGTCTGTTTCAGATCTGTCAGGCTGGATTCTCTACTGAGTGCTGTATTATTCTTTCTTGTAAAGAGCCCTGGATACTATTTCAAAGTAAATAAACCAACCTAATTCTAAAGTCTGCCAACCTATATTTTATTCAGGATCCTATTCTTTTGGCCATATCCTGTACTTGAGGCAAGATTCAGAACTCCCGTCCATGGGAAAGAACATCCTTTTTCGAAATAATGAATGAGGATACAAGTTATAAACCAATTTTTTTTTCTTTGTTGTTGTTGAAATTACTAGCTGAAGAATAACTCATAAAGGTGGATGTTGGCAAAAAGCTGAGTAAGTATGGCGTAATCCAGAGAAGAAAGAGATTGTGATTCACTAAAAGTGCAGGTGTCAGTGCTCCTTTAATGGCGTAAGTGTTGCAGGGTACAGCTGTCCCAGCTGGGCTGTAGGGGTGGCCTGGAGAAGAAGGGAGAGCACCCTCCTCGAAATCAGATGTTATTTGCTGGGGTCTCCAACACAGCTTTCCTCTAGTTGGTCCCATCCCTTATTTGTAGAGGTACCTTTATGTCCTCTCAAATCTCTATGACTGCAGGTCTTTACTCCCTCATTCCTCACAGCCTGATTGTTGCCTCCCAGGGAGCTCCGGTACTGCTACAATTCCAGCACTGTCAGTCTATTTAATCTATGCCTTGGTAAATTTTACTTCAGTATTTTGCTAAATGTGTTTAAACTAAGTGAACAAATTGGTTATTACCTGATTACTTCAGTCAGCAGTTAATTCCTGGTTAATTCCTGTCTTGCCACAAGAAACACTAAGTGCTTTTGTGTGGAGCTGGTAGTTTGATTGTTGACTTATCTTATGATAAAACTTTTCCATTTCCTGTACCACTGGCTCATGATCTTTTGACAAAAAGTCATGATGGGTTTTGTTTTCTGTTTTTCCTTTTTCCCCCATTTCTTCTGGTTTGGTTTACTTTTTTTCCCCTCTCCATTTTTCCTAGGTTTTCTTTTTTTTTTCCCCTTTATTTTATTTGCTTTTCATCTGCAGGCAAAACCAAGGAAGGAACTCCTTCCCTGTGGCCACATCAAACGTGGCTACGTTGCTTCCTAAAGTAATTGTGAATTGAAGTCATCAGTAGCTGAGAACTGACTGAACTCAAATCCCCTAACACAGAACCAGCTTAAGTGATAGCATTGCTCCCAGTATCCAGAAGGCAATTTAGCTGTGTGCCCCTTCACCAATGGAATGTTAAAGAAAATATTTAAATTGGTCACAAACCTGAGACAGTTGGAGTTTTACTAAGTGCTTAGCCAGCTCAGCTATTGCTTGTGATCCCTGCTTCGTGCTATAGCCCAGATTTCATTAGAAGCTGCTTTTTATTCAACTTAAATAATCCTTTAAAATCCTTATAAAAATGGAAGACGCACACGCTTGAACTGTTTTTCTTCTGCTAAAGCACACATTGCACAAATGAACCTGACTTTCAGATTATGATTTGCACAGTACTATATAGTATAAATGCATCTGAAATTTATAGCACACCATGAACTGTTTAATACTCAACAGTTAAACTGCTGTGTTTCCACAGCAAGCTCTAATAACTGAAGATTTAATACAGAATCTGATATCTGGACCGTTATTAACATTGTTTTCTTAGTGTTTTACTGCCTGCTTGTAAACACCAGTTTATTGAAATGTAACAGTATGTACATGTTCATATAAACTGTGAAAAAGAACATGTTGTTTTCTTTGCCAGGGGTACTGCAGATGTAAATGAAAAAGTCTAGACCTTGAATTTAAATATCCAATTCAATATACAGAAAAAAAAAGTAAATCCCTTCCCACCACACAATTTTGACCTTGTGTAAATATTCAAGCATTTGACAAACAGCCAGAGGAAGTTGCTGCTCTGGAGATCTGGTTTGTCTGAGTTAGGTTTTAAAACTCTGTAGTTCCCTTTAAAGAAGTAGGGTTCCTTCCCTTCCCCCTTTCTGATCTGCAAAAAGGAGGAAGGACACTTCAATGTACAGTATTATTTTTACCACTAGGTCTTGTGCCAACGGAAATGCAGGGTTTAATTTTATTAGACTGTAGAGATTAATACCACAGGAATCTCAGTAAATGGTTATGACTTGATATATTCATGTTCTCAAGTGAGCATCTCCTCTGATCTTATTGAAGTGTATTTTAGGACTTGTCCTTTCATTCTTTGTCACCTTAGGTACTGATTTTAAGGCAAGACTTTAGCAATTGTACAAAACAAAATCAACAACAACAAAAAAAAAAAACAACCACAAAACAAACAAACAAACAAAACATAGGAAAACTCTTGCCTAGGTTTGGAAGCCAGTGAAGTGTTATACTAATATGAGAAAATACAGCTCTTCCAACAGATTTAAAAATTAGGGTAGGATGTTAAGGACCTACCTTCAGTCACCTAATTGAGAAAATCCTATCTGAACTGCCAGAGACAATCCATATCAGCCTCCACAATGCTGGATTTTAATGTAAAAGAAATCCACCTTGTTCATCAGGAAGGGGAAAAGCAAAGAAAATTAGCAGCGGTTTTGGGAGGGAGGATGTAATACCTTAAACTGCTAGCTGAGCAGAATTAAGTCTAGAATCTGTACAAATAAAACTAGTTTTCATGTGCTTTTTGTAAAGGGCTTCACTTTCTAAGATTGGTCCTATATTTTGAGTCTTAAAGCCTACAAGTGCTTCCTCTGTAATCTATGAGACATGTTTTCCTGCTCTCTATTAGAATAGTTACATTCTTTGGCTAGATCCTATATTTCAGAGTCCCTTTATGGATGTTTTTCTCACTTTGTTTACAAAGATAAGTACCTGAGGAAAGGAACCAGACTCTAACTTGAAGAAAGATCCCTTCTAGTTTCTTATTCTCTATCAAAGTTGCCCTAAAAGGAGAAATGTCTAGTTGAATTTGGTCTGCAGATAACCTCAAACACTGCACAGCTGCTTCATGTATATATAGTTATGTTACAATTTTAGACACCTGACTAATGCAACCTATTTGATGAGGTTTTAGGTCTAGACCTTAACATACCACAGATACTGCCAAGAAGGCTTCTTGCACCTCTGGTACCTTCTGAAAAGTTTGGACACATAAAGGCATGTTGGACATACTGAACCTTAGAAAACAAAACAAAAGAAACAAAACAAAGGAGTAAAAAAAGGAGAACATTACCTTAGTAAGAAAGTGAGAAGACCTATTAGGCTGGTCACAACTTTCACAGACTTCCCAGGCCAAACATGAAGTGGTTTATGTTTTATGTCTATGTGCTCATGACTTACAGATGGAAATGAAATGCCAGAGAGTTCTTACTGGCTCTATTTGAAAAAAAAAAAAAAAAAAGAATCCTACAGTCCTCAAAATACATATTCCAATATTAGAAAATAAATATAAAGAAAGAGAACACCAAATTACCAGTGGAAGAACAATGATTTGTTTTTAGCTTTGCGGAACTTTAAGGTGGCAATTTTACTTTTTTGTTTTAAATTTTAGTATGAGGAGTTATTTTCTGCATTTACAGGTAGAATACACAGAAAGGAAAAGAAGTATCTGCTACCAGTCTATTTTACTACTAGGTTTGATTCATCCACTTGTACACAAAAAGAGTGAGCAGAATGATTCTCTGATTCAGGCTGTAGCTATTTTTAGCTACAGTGAGTATATCTATCACATACTCTAAGTTTATTCTGAATGCAGATACCAGAGGAACTGTAACCAAAAGACTATAGATTATGCAACAAAGACACAGAGCACTGCATTCACTAGTCAATAGCATTCCTTGCCTTTTACCCTTTAGAATGACATTTAAAAATCCTAACAAGACCTAAAAGGGCTTTTGTAATTCTGTTTCTTCTTCTGCCAATAAAGAATAGAAGTGTCAGATAACAAAGTTTAAATGAAATGGCAGGATGTGATTCTTTTTTACGAGGTTTTTCCTTCAATTTTCTCCTTCTTTGCTAAATAAATCAGCTGATATTTATATCTATATCTATATATTCTATATATATTCTCTCTATATTTTATCTGTATGATTGGAGGTGTGTTTCACAAACAGGTATTTATTCACTATATTCTAGCATGGCATGGGGTCTCCTATGCACATAAAGCATATGAAAGAATGCAGAGGGGCTTTAAGTGGAATCCGCACATTTTAATGCTCCTCAGTTGCTCTCCAGCACTGCTGCTCATTTCCTTTTACTCTCAGGATCCCAACCTGTGAATGTACAGCTAAAGCCACATTTTTTTTTTTTACAAAGACTGTTTTTGCTCCAACAGAATTCTAAGAAATGTGGCTGAAGGTCTGATAACTCCATCACATCTTTTAACACAGAGGTGGATTTTGCAAACCTTGCTTTTGCCAGCCTAAGGCATAATGAAATGGCCATGCCATTTCAAAATTACTGAACTAGGACTTAAAGGAATATACCCTAACATCTGAGATATGTTTTCTGACATCCTAGACACCAGGGTAAGTAAATCTTGTACTTTTAGTAGGCTGGCTTGATGTCATCATCTGGCACAAATGAGCTAATGTGTAATGTAAATTAAAATTCCAGGTTTGTTGGTGTTTTGTTCTGCATACAAATATTTTAGACAGAAAAGTACTGGAAGAGATTTCATTAACATAAATGACAACAGCACATGAAGAATTAGAGCCTGCTGTCTAGGTAAAGACAACACTGCAGAGAGAAATCTTTTTCGAATCTGCCTGTATAAGATTAAAGTTTAAAAACCTCTCACAATTTTATTCACTGCAAACTTGTTTTTCATATCAGCATCTTATTTTAAAATATACAGGCATACATAAAAAATAAATCCCAGTAAAGGATGCAAAGTATGTGTTATATGGCTCATTATTGCTGTGTGTGCATTCTAAATACAGAAGATGCCACCATCCTGCTTCTGAGCTCCTGGGGGAGTTTGGGCAGGGAAGAGAAGTAGAAACAGAGTGGTCTGTGAGGGAGTTGGCATCTCCTAGACCACTGTCATGGACCCTCATTTACACCTCAAACCAGAGAGCTTATAACCTTAACACCACGAGTGTAAAATTTGCACAAAGAACAAGACACTGGGGGTCAGCTTGTTCCTGAGCTGTCCATATGAAACATTCCTGGTATGGGAATGATATACACATGGTCTGTGCAGTATAGATGATTAGTTGGGCTGGCACCTGCCCTTTGTTCAAACTCCAGCCCTTGTATTGCTTCCCGTTGCTAATTCTCAGTCTTAAGCCGTGCCATCAAGTACATAAGCAAAAAGCATATTTCTTGGCTAAAAAAATTAATCTGTAGCTGTCTGAGAGTAAAACAGTAGAAACCAGCAAAAGAAGACATTTAAATTTACTGTAGCATGCATGTTGTTATAAAAAAATTACTTGCTTTACAGGTTTCAGTTTTTCCTTTCTAGCCTAGTTATTATTATCGTCTTGAATGCTGTTGTAATTATTAAAAATTATACTACTCCACTAAATATTTTTTGTTTGTTTGTTTTAGGCCAGGACTTCTCTTGTCTGAAAAGAAGTTGGATCTTGCTAGCTGATGATTTCTCTATTGTCAAGACAGTCTAACCTGGAAGTGAGAAGGTTAGATTTAGCCCAGGTACATAAATATGAAGGTTGGGTGAGGGAATAGAAGCCTTGAACAGAGTAGTCCTCAGTCTACTAAGGAACAAATGCTGTGTTCACATAGGCTCCAAAAATCACTGTGTCCTCATTCATGTGTGCTAGCATGGATTGCTGAGTTGTCTTGAAAGCATAAGACAGAATAAGGGTCTTTAATTCCAATTGTATTTTATTTGCATTGAGCCATAACCAAATGAACTAATATATGAGAGTACAAAGGATACATAAGTCCAGCTTAATAAAGTTATATAATTAGACCTGAGTTTTATGCATCTGCACTTCTCATTTTATCTTTCATGTTGCCATTTTCAAGATGAAACGACATAAAATTAATTATCCCCCATGTACTTAACTGCATTAGCACTCCTAAAGATGTGTGTCTGAATAGACATATAATAAATTAGAAAGGCATCCCTGTTTGTTTGAGCTACCTATTTTCTTATAATCTACACTATCATTCAGTAAAATAAATGTTACGACATATTTTTATATCTCTAATATATTTATTGAATTATACTTTTTTTCCCCTAACTGTTCCTGTTGTCTTCCAGTCTAATATTTTCTTGAAGGCTGAAAGGACAGGACAAAACATACTGTAAATCTGTTGGCTCTCACTTGATAAATTATAAAAAACTTTTGATCTTTTGATCTTGAAACAACATAACCTAAAAGCCTTTTCTTTTTGGCTGGAATCCCAGACTCCAAATGTCATTCAAAGGATACATTTTCATGATAAACTGTTTGATACTCTACATCCTTGTATAAATTTGTGTTATTTATGTTTTGTTTGTTATATGTTGATGCTTTCCATGAGATTTTTTTCATATTCAACTTTGATAATTTCATTGGGATTATAAAATGTTGGATATTTAAAATAAAATTTTAAAAAAGTTTATCCACAAAGGAGTACCAGAACATGCAGAAGGAGAAATTTGAAGTGGAGCAAAAGTAGTCTTTCTTCATTTCTAGATGAAACCAAAGAATATTGCACTAAACAAGAGGTACTATACTATGACTGAGAAGAGAGATGGATATTTGAGAGAAAACCAAAAACTGTTAGGAATTAGCATTAGAAAAAACTATCTTACTCAAGTTTACTTGAGTAGAGCTACCTAACCAAACCAACATATGAATTTTCATTTCCTTTTCTCTTTATGGCTTACTATCCACACATAATTCTCTTTTTTGACACAAGTTTTATGGTTGAAGGCAAATTCCTTTGGCAACAGCGAAACACATAATATGGATAAATAGTGAATATACATGGTGGAATACACAGAAAAAATTAGTAACTCATTGTGACCCATTATGTCAATAAGTGTAAGTCAAGAAAGTATTTGGCTTCACTCAATTTTAATTTATTGGGAAGAGTAGGAAATTATTTACTACAAACTGTTTTAATGTTACTGCATAATATAGCCTTGCAAAATTGTCCTGAAAATTTACTGTTAGAGATGCAAATGTATATTTGTTTCCCTTTTTTCACAGTAATCAATCATCATGGTGAATTAGTGATTTTTATTCACTGCATTGCAAAATACTATTAATTTCATCAAGTTGAATGAAAAAAACTTTACCAAACTGCCATGCTATAAATACATATTTCTGTATACTTGTCTTTTGTAAATAAATCATGTGCTGTAGCTCCGTAGCTTTCTCCTGTGTTTGGAATATAATCAACATTGAAACTGAAACAGAATGCACAAAGATTACATAAAAATGACAATTGTGAAGTGCATAAACTTCCTTGTTTGTTTTTCTTTTTTAATTTTAGGAATGTTATACAGGCGTAAATAATACCAATTTTAGCTACATGATAGGGCAAATTTGTAGGTTTTAGAGTTTTAATAGCAGATTTGTAGCATTTTTCTCATAAATTAAAATTATCATAATTAAATCCAGGCCACATTGGTTGTTCAGTGCTAGTAATTCACTCATTTCTCTGTATTTACGCTTGCATTGGAGGTGAGGAACTAACAGGTAGGTCTGGATGGATTTCATAGAGAAGAGGATTAATGATAATTTTGTGGCTCTAACATTATTCCTGGAGTGCACAGCACAAAACAATACAAGAAATATTTCATATTGTAACAGCCATAGTCAGCTGGCTCTGAGAAAGCTGAAACACCTCTATAGCTCACCATATAACTTTGCATCCCAGGGACAGACTGGGTATCCAAAAACCTTGCTGGAATTTTTGGAAGGAGAACTTTATTAGGATACAGCAAAGCCCTAAAATTGATTTTAATTGAGAACATTAACCTTTGTTATTGTTGTTGTTGTATTCATTTGGATATTGGCCTAATGATTCAAGGAGGAGTGTTTTGTGGAGGATTTAGGTTTCTGTGCCGAGTTTAGCACGATTTGAAATGGAGGAAGTTTCCAGTTACAAAGCCCAGCTCTCCATCATGCACCTCTGTGCACTTGGATGGTTCCAGCGGCGTCCTGGGCCTGGAGTGGCACGTAACAGGTAAGGCTGAGAAATCACAAGTTCTCCTAAAATTCCAAGACACATTTTTACACTGTTAAGAATCAGAAGCCTAGAAACTTAGGTCTCTCTTCATGTCCTCTTTGTCTTTGTTCTGCAGGGGTGGTATTAGCTTTGACAAAACCAAGCCGACTTCAGCATGAGCCAGTACTCCACCTGAACATTCCTTGGATCTGGAATAACTTTCCAGAAGTTAAATTCTGCTTATTCAAGGTCACAGATATAGAGAAGAGACAAAATTCCACTTTCTTTTTTTTTTTTTTTTTTTTTTTTTTTTCTCCAGGTGTATTTAGTAGTTAGTAAGCAGCTACTTCAGGACTGGTTGAATGAAAGGGCTTTCAACTATGTTATTGGAAGAATTCTGTACCTCATCAAAATCGACATGAAAACGTGGTTTGATGACAGCAAAAATTATTGATTAGTTCGTCATTTGATGGTGTAGAGCTGGTTGAGGTGCTGGAGAGGGATTCTGTTGTGGGAGGATCCCTGGCACTGACAGGGAACTAAGGCAGGTGAGAAATTTCAGGCTTTTTAGAACAGAGAGAAGGCTGAAAGTAAAAAACACTGATCTGGAAGTAACAGAGGGACAAGTTTCAACAAATACCTAGTAGTCCCAGAGTTAATGAGGAGATTCAGAGTTGTTGAAATTACTAATGAAAATCAAATTACTGTCAGTTATGTACTGTGTAAGGCAAGTTAGTTTTACTAATAAAGAGCAACAAAACCAACCTCTTATTTGCACAAAGAGAAGAATTTTTTGTTGTTGAATAAAAGTCAATGACTGAGGAAATAATGAAGGCATCAATATGAGTGTTTATGACAGCAATTGCATCTGCCAAAAGGTGGAATATTTTTCCATGTTCAGGTGAGTGATGCCAGAACTGAAGATTAACTTTAAATCAGGGATATATTGTATAATTTTCTTTTTGGCATCACTGATTTAAATATAGGAATTGAGCTATGCAAGAGTGGGAAGCAGATAAACTATCATTAGCATCATTCTAGTAACACCAGCTGCAGTGAATACCAAACAGGTTTATACTTAGCAGGGGAAAGTAAGTGTAGCTGCACTGAGATTTGAATATCTATTAACAGCTTGTCCAGTGGCTGAGATTAGGCCAGGCTCACGTCTGTTGATGTGTTTCACTCACAAAGTGTTCTGCTTAACATTAAGATAATCACTGTTTATGGAAACAAGAAAATCATAAATATGCACAATAAATCAGACTAGGTCCATGCCTGATCATATATAGAATTTATTACTTCCTTACTCAGTACACAAACAAACTTTCAACAGTTCTGGCATTTAAACCTAAAATTTAGAGTGTGCTATTGCCCAAAAGTCATTTGCTGCTGGACAAAGCATTTCAGTTCATGATGTAAAAGCTTAAACCTCTTCTAAATTTCCCACAAACAAAAGAGGTACATTGTTCAGGTAGATCAGAGTAGATCAGGTAGATCAGAGTAGATCACACATGTAATTTTTTCCAAATGAATCAATGTGCATTTTATCACAGGAGTTACTAATGTAATTTCAGCCACTCTAGTACTGTCTTTTGTTGCATTGTGAAGCTTTTTGTCTTAGTTTCTCCTAGGCTACTGCTTCTAGCATTGTTTGGGGGTTCAGTGACTCAGACTCATGATAGCCTGTCTCTGTTTTACTGCTACCATCTACTATGTGGCTGCAGGACAGTGTCACTGTCTTTTCAGTTATGAACAACTGTGTTAACTCAGTGGGGAGCACGGTCTGGTTTTCATCCCAGTTTCACGAGTGTGAGTTGATTTGGACTAGAATATAGGTGAGTGCCATCAGTTAAGAGCCATGTTGAGTAGTACAAAAGTGACTGTGAAATTTTTTCAGATCCTGACCCAACTAAATTCTGAGGCCAAGATGTGCAGAAATCAAACACTCAGAAAAACCTTGAAACTGTGTGCTTAAGCACAACTTATTTCTTTACGGTTTGAGTGCCTGCTTAATGTGCTTCCCTCAATAACAGCTTTGAGTTGCACTGACTTAGAATGAAGTTGAAGGTGCTAATTGCTTTGTATGAGTTTTCCAGTAATTGTAGTGTTGGAGCAAAAAAATCCTTCCTGGGTGTTTCTTCAGCTGCAACAGAAATAGGCTGAATTTAAGCATTTCAGGGGCAGTGGCAAAGTGGCTATTGACTTCTTTGATTCAGAGACTGATATTTATCTATTTGATGGAAAAAAGATGGTTGCAGCTTTGATTGGGTTGGGTGGTGGAATCAGAGGAGAAACATGATCACGGTGATAAAGAAATGCAAGTAATTCTCAGAGTTTGCTCAGGTGTTTGTCACTGCACAGAAATTCATTAGAAATCTGCTCTAAGAAATGTGCCCTAACTCTTCATTTGCCTTGTTCAGGGCATCACCCCCATCACACCTCAAAGCAGTCTCTTCGTCATGATCATCTACAGAGATGGAACAACACTGACATTGAGGAAGACAAATTAGGTGAGATTGAGTTTAATGTGATGATTGTCTGTATTGGTAATTCCTTTTTGGGTTGCCTCAGCACCTGAGGACTGTCTCAGGTGTACGTTATAAGGCTGAACAGGCTTGTGTTGTGGAAACAGAGTAGAAAGTCTCTATTAAAATTGTCAGTTGAAAAATGAAATGCCTGTCAAAACATTATTGAAAATAGCTAACCTTTACAACATGAAATCAAAATGATTTCTCCATTAGAGAAGGATAAAAAATTGTCAAGGAAAATCTAACAGGCAAGGTGAGTATAACAAAGTAAGATTTCCACATTAAAATAAAATAACATCAACAAAAAAGCCCAAATAAACCAGCATAAATTATTTCTGGAATCTCTTTTCTTTGCCAGCAGATG
This sequence comes from Empidonax traillii, assembly GCF_003031625.1. Lineage (NCBI taxonomy): Eukaryota > Metazoa > Chordata > Aves > Passeriformes > Tyrannidae > Empidonax > Empidonax traillii. The sequence goes on from NW_020955278.1 coordinate 1,054,882, forward strand.
ACAGTGATTATACTAATTATGGTTATATTTTCTGCAGAAGTTTATGGATAATGCATGAAATTAAAATATTGTCAGATGTTAAAATTACAGAGACAAAAACTTTATGTGAACTTTTTGAGAGCAGTAATCTCAGGAAATGGGCAATCGAGGTTTAGCATTATTTTGGCATTACATTCTCTTTGCAGTAAAATGCTGAACAGATGTATCTGATAGCAGTTGTAACCTATTCAGAAGGAAGGCTGCCAGTGCTAACCTACCACTGGTAGAAAGCAATAAAATGTCTCTGGAACCTGTTCACTACATATGGTTTGCCTGAGGTTACTGTCTTGCATTTCTTACAGTGTTACCCAATAAATCACGGTAAATATGGATTCATTTTGAACTTAAATGAAATAAGAAAAGAAGAAAAAAAGCAAAAAGCAAAAAAAAAAAAAAGAAAAAAAAAAGAAAAGAGCAGATTGTGAGGACTGCTGGATATTTTCATTTCAGACATGAAATAGGCCATTTATAAAGCTAAACTGTTTTAAAAACCTCTAAAATAGTGACACTAAAATGTCTCTATTGTTGTTTAATATACATATTTTCTTTTCAGAGAGAAATGATGTTGCAGCCTAGACTTATACAACATCTGCTGTGTTAATTACCAATATATTACTAAGCCCTCAATTTCCTTACTCAGACATAATTCTTTGAAACGTTATGAGAAACAATGGATTAAGGAGTATATCACTTGGGGATTTGATGTACTGTTCAACTTAGATTCTTTCATTCTGGCCAGATGGAGTTCATAAGAAGTTGTGGGGGAGAAAGCCTCTAAACTATTGCCAAAAAATCTTTACTGCACATGCAAGGTTTGCAAAAATTGTGAAAGAGCGAGTTATCCAACAGCAACCTGTAGGGAGAAGAAGCATAGGTTTTACATACAAATCAGTTGTGTCCTTAATGTAAAATCAAAGGTAATTCCATTTCAGACTGGAGAAAGCATGTTCACATACACTGCAGTTTGTATCTGAAATGAGCCATTTGCTTAATCCATACCCATATCTGTTTTTACAATGGTAATATTTCAAATGCCGTGGAGCAACAGATAAGGAGTTCGAGTTTTCTTGTGGCATGTAACAAAGAACTGGTTGAAAGTCTGGGCCCAGAGGCTGGTGGTGAACAGGGCTGCATCCAGTTGGTCACCAGGGGCGTCCCCCAGGGATCAGTGTTGGGCCCAGTCCTGTTTAACATCTTTATCGATGATTTAGATGAGGGGATTGAGTCCATCATCAGCAAATTTACAGATGACACCAAACTGGGGAGGGGTGTTGATCAGCTGGAAGGCAGGAGGGCTCTGCAGAGGGACCCGGATAGGCTGGAGATTTGGGCTGATTCCAACGGGATGAAGTTCAACAAGGCCAAGTGCCGGGTCCTGCACTTTGGCCACAACAACCCCCTGCAGCGCTGCAGGCTGGGCACAGAGTGGCTGGAGAGCAGCCAGGTGGGAAGGGATCTGGGAGTTTGGATTGACAGGAAGCTGAACACGAGCCAGAGTGTGCCCAGGTGGCCAAGAAGGCCAATGGCATCCTGGCCTGCATCAAGAACAGTGTGGCCAGCAGGAGCAGGGAAGTGATCCTTCCCCTGTACTCTGCGTTGGTGAGGCCACACCTTGAGTATTGT
>NW_020955278.1:1057161-1088267 GCF_003031625.1 Empidonax traillii
AACTATCAGTAAGACAAGTGGGCATAGTCTTAAGCTCTGCCAGGGGAGGTTTAGATTGGATATTAGGAAGAATTTTTTACAGAGAGGGTAATCAGGCATTGGAATGGGCTGCCCAGGGAGGTGGTCCATTCACCATCCCTGGAGGTTTTTAAGATGACACTGGATGTGGCATCAGTGCCATGGTCCGGTAACCACGGCGGTGCTGGAGCAAGGACTGGACTTGATGATCTCGGTGGTCTTTTCCACCCCAGTTGATTCTATGATTCTATTCTATAGGACTTCGGAAGATAAAAACAAGATGAGATGAACAGTCAAAAATTCTGCACTTTTGATTTTCAATTACTTATGTTTGAGGGACAAAAAAAAAAAAAAAGAAGTGTCTTTTCGGTTACCTAAGGTGGGATTTTTGTCATCTGCATCTAAGCTTGACACCTTGACCTGCCTTTAAGTGAAGAGAGATGAGCTGTCACCTTTAGTAAGCCAGGTAACCTGTTTTTGGTGATTACAATGCATGAGGAGAACTGCTAATGTTTCTATTTTCCCACTGATGCTACAGGCAGCCTTAAGGGCACTCTCAGATTTTGGTGTTTCCATTATCCAGTAGAATCCTTCCCCCACAGCCACGGGTGTGTCACGCTACAGAGTTTATACTGTGGACATAAATGAGATGAGAGAGGACGTGCCTAATAGCTTTTAATTTATTTACTCTACACATGATCCCCTTCAGAGAGTGTAAATTGTCCTGGAATTCAGCAGCCAGGAGTCAAGCCCAGGCCAAATGACATGTATGTTCGACTGAGTAATGGGATGATTTACAGAGAGACTCCTCTTTGGCTCTGGGTGTGCTCTGGGATGATCTTATTAGACTTGCCTATTTATTAGACACACCTTGTGTGGATGAGTCCTTTGGACTGTGCAGAGATAGGATGTGAGTGAATTTCCTTTAAGGTCAAAGAGATTTTTCCTCAGGAAATATATTAACTTATTACACTATGTGATAGAATACTCTTTAAAATATGTATAATATTCTGTAGGCCTTCAGAAAATGTTTATTTAAAAGGGATTGACTATATAAATAAATTTAGAGAAAATAAGTATTTATCAAGTGCTGCAACTAAGATTCCTTTACTTTTCTTGGCAGTTCTTCTAGAGAAACAAAAATTTTGCTCTTTAGAATAAAGGGGTTTCATTACTAGTGGTCATAAATCAAGTCAAAGTAGTCTGGGGGATTTATACCAGAGAATGATCTGCACCACCAGGTAAAATTATTCCCAGAGGAAGATTCTTGGTGTAATTCCAGTGAATTCACTGAATAAATGTGTCCCTTTAATCATATATGAAATAATCTAGCTTCTTCATATATGATGTCACTGTCTTGCAGAAAGAGATTTCTAATATGCTCTTTCCTATCTATTCACTGGCTGAATTAAAACTAATAAGGTTACTTCAACTGATTTTCTTCTTTTACACAGACATTGTTATTACTTTGTTACTTACACTGCTTTTAAGACAGTGAAATATTTTACCAGTAAAGCAAGGTTAGCTTATCTCAGTATACTTAAAATCTTTAGGAGTTTTTATTAGAAAATATATATATATACACCTATACCAAACAATTGTAAATGCAGTCTGTAGTGTAGTTTGACAAAGTTATCTTCTTTATCTTTTAAATTATCACCTCTGTGTGTTAACCTAGTATCTACAAAGAGGTGGGAAAACCGTAAACCTTGGGAATAAAATAGAAAGTTACAAGCAGCAAGATATATGTTAGGAATTAATTTGGGTTTGCTTTTTCTATTTCTCTGAAGGAAATAGAGTATATACAAACATTCCTGTGGTTTTTTTAGTGCTGTTCAACTGCTGATGTTGCTTAGAAGCACATATCACCTACTTCTGCAGTTTTCAAATGATGCAACAATAATAATTTTTGTTTGAAAGTTACTATCTTATTTATGCGAGGAATCTGAGGCCCGTGCAGAGCATTTGCAGTCATATGTTGAACGCCATAGAAACAGTTACTGTAAACTTTTTGCCATACACCAGAAAATAAAATTATTAGTATGTGATGGATCTACAGATGCAATAAATAAAAATTCTGATAAAGAAAAATAGTTTCTCCAATGGAAATAGATTTTTCTTTTTTCTCCTAGAGATTTATTTTGATCTCATGTAGTTTTATAAGTGAAATATCTTTGTTGGAAAAACAGAAATTGTTTGTTTTCACAATTTAGTAGGGAATTAAGATTTACTGCTAACTTTTATTTGAACAAAATAAGTAGTGAAGGTCAAATTCAAGACTTGGGCAACTTCAAATTCAAACAGGGGTTTTTTGCAAACTATTTTCAAAAGGTTCTGATTTTCCTGCTGATTCTCATTTCAATAAAAGGGCAATATACAATTAAATGCACAAACTCTGTGTTTAAGCAAGATGAAGGTTGTGACACAAACTGACAAAGGACAGGAAATTTAAAGTTAAGGCTGTAACTCTGGCTTTAAGTCATGCCATGGAAAAACAGAGAGCGTTATAGATAGAGTGTCAGCCTCAGCTTTCAATTTCCTGGCTTTTGTCAGTTTATGCCACGACGTTAATTATATTTAACATAACTTTTGGATTTAATTTCCTCATCTGTTTGTCTGTAACTTCTTCTTGTTGCTGCTGTTGTTATAGGGGAAAATAAATTTCGTTACGATTAAGAAGGTACATGTCAGAAGCGTGATTTATTTTTTGTTTTAAGTTGTGCTGGTTTTGGCTGGGACAGAGTTAATTTTCTTCCCAGTGACTGGTACGGGGCCGTGTTTTAGATTTGTGCTGAAAGCAGTGCTGATAACACAGGGATGTTTTATTTACTGCTGAGCAGCGTTTGCAGAGAGCTGAGGCCTGTCCTGCTCTCTTGTACTGCCCCGCTGGTGGGTGGGCTGGGGAGGCACGAGGAGCTGGGAGGGGACACAGCCAGCACAGGTGACTCCAGCTGATCCAAGGGATATTCCATGCCATATAGCCTCGTGCTCAGCAATAAAAGCTGGTGAAGGAGAAGGAAGAAGGGCACTGGGAGTGACGGCTTTTCTCTTTCCATGTCACCGCTATGTGTGACGGAGCCGCGCTTTCCCAGAGATGGCTGAACCCCTGCTTGCTGGTGGGAAGCAGGGAATGAATCCTTTGTTTTGTTTCACTTCTGTGGGCAGCTTTTGCTTTACCTTTTAAACTGTCTTTATCCGTGAGTTTTCTCACTATTACACACCCAGTTCTCTCCCCCATCCCACTGGGGGGAAGTGAGTGAGTATCCACGTGAGACTGAGCTGCCGCAACAAATGGTTTTTCTGAAAGGCATAAGACAAAACTTGGAAAAATTATTTTAAAATATCCTATTATTGTTAATTAAGAATAATTATAATGACTTTGTTTTGCTCCTTTATTGAAAATTGAGGGCTGTGTACACCGTTTTTCAACCTATCAAAATTTTAAGGCCAGAATAGGTATCCTAGATGAAACAGAACTATGGTTTCTTTTATGTTATGACACTTTATAACCAGTGAGTCACTGTCCTGTAACATACAGTTTAGTGATTCCAACCAACCCATCTCATTGCCCATAGTAGAAAGCTGAACCAGGAGAGGAGTCTGTTCTTGCTGTATGTGCTGCAGTCCCCTGGAGAGGTTGATGTTGGTTGTACAGAATGAAACCGTTGCCTTGTGAGTTGGTATTAATGGGAGGGAATAATTCCCCACTGCTGAGTTTGTTCCCATATTTCAGTGGAAAAAAGAGCCATTTATTTTATAGTATTTTCTCACAGATACTCAGAATAGATGCACTTATTTATGTCTTTATTTAATTTTTGCAGGACATAAGGACATTTGTTTTAGGACAATTGATTTTTACCTAAGGTGGGAGCCCCTAGGTGCTGGATATAAATCTGATCTCACTCTTTGAAGTATTATATTTACCATGGAGCTGAAGTCTTGTATCACACTATCCTTAAAAACGTGGATGCAACACATTGACTTTCAAAGCACATATTCCCAGCTTGCAGGCTCTTTAGTAGCGTATGTTTGGTGTTACTGATGAGAAGCCTTTAGATCTAAATTTGAACTTTGAATTTAGAATAGGAATCTTTTAGGTGTGTAAATAATTAAATTTCCAAACAGTAAAAATCGACAACAGGTTTTTTTTCACTTCAGTATTTTATTACGACTAAATAGGACAACTTTTCTACTTCAATTACAAGCCAAGTTAGTATTCCTTGAGGAATGCCAGATCTTGGATCCTTGGTTTTGATTGGAGATTTTACCTTCTGATGAATGTTCATACTTGCCTTTGCTTACCCCTTTCAGCAAGAAAATTCATCAATCCTCGGTGACTTGCAAGTAAGTCAAACTTTTTGTCTGACTAATATAGATTTTTAAAATAACAGACCAGTTTCAGATTTAACCTGTGTGTACTTTAAAACTTAAAGCTCTATTTTTGTACTTTACAATTCCTAAACAGGCAAAAAATCCCTTCCAACTGTGTAAATAGGCTTTGTAGTAAACCAGGAACGAATATATAAAAACAGTAAAAGTAAATTACTTAAATGACTTTACTTGGTCCAAGTTGAAATTTTTCCTCTCAATGCTGGCAAAATTCCATGAAATAGGCTGTACTTGCAGATATTGGAAACAATCTGTTTTCTATAAGAGGTCAGGCAGCTTAATTGGTCTCTTTACTATTAAATACCTTTCAGTATATATGTTTTTAATAGTTCAAGTATTAGTGATCTTCAGAAAAGTTTTGTCTATCTTAAATCAAACAGCGTTTTCTCTTGAATAATGCCCAGTGATTTTACTCAAACTCGATTTAGTGAAGTAATTTTGAATGATATATCCAGAATCACTCTCACTATTGTCTCTATTAGGTACATGAATAAAATGGCCATTGTCAAAGGAAGTCTTTCTATAGATTTCAGTGTGCTTTAGCCCATGTCCCAAAATAATTTTTTGTTTACTGTTTGTTTCTCTGCTTTTGCATTGACTATTTTAAGTGATGTCACAGTTTGGGTTTGTTTTTTTTTTTTTTTTTCCCCCTGCATACACTGCCACTTAGAATAATTTCCTCTCATCTGTAACATTTTTATTTCTCATTGTCATTTAATTGGTCCCAGGAATCTAAGATATTCATAAGAAAATACATGATTTTATAGGGAATAAAAATGTAAATCTTAACTTTATGTGAATGTATCGTTACATTACAAAAAATATTTTTTCTTTTTTTTTTTTAATAACTGATAATAAAGCTCTCCAATGAGCTGTAAAGTGCTGGTGTGGAAAACTACTTTTTAGTCACTATTATACAGTATTTTCTAGAGAGCCATTCACTGAAATAGCCATTTTTATTCCTTATCTGCTAATTTTGAATGAGGCCATTTTTTCTAAGTAACCTAGGACCTATATGTTTAAAAATTAAACATTTCTCTGTAAATGTTTTAGAATGCGATCTCACATGTTCTAGACTAAAATTCTTATTTTATTTTTACAGTTTCTTTTTATTATTGAAGTACAACCACAGCTCAAGAGAGGAAGCTGTGCCAATTTAACTGTTCTATTTTATGTGACCAGTCTTTCTGCTTATTAGTCTTTCTTATAAAATTCCTTATTTACCACATGCAGCAGGACTGAGCTGGTGCAATAAAAGCTACAGCTGTTTCAGCTTGTGTTTTGCTCCTTTTGCCTTCTGCTAAATATGTCTCAAATATGGTCAGCAATGGTCTGCCTACCCAGGAACCAAACATCAGAAGTCTCTTGTGTTTTCTTATATGCCTCCTTTGCTGCCCTGAGAGGAGCAGGTTTTATAGCACTTACAGCACATCAGCAGCAGCAGTCATGAGGAAGAGTGTGGGTCATAATCTCCCATTGATGCTTCTAACCAGAAGCTTTCTGGGGTGGCTCCAGACTCCAGTGCCAGCAGCACTAGTTGGCCCAGCATCCATGTGGGCTGATGTCTGCCCTTTTTCCACTTTCATTAAGGAGTTGCTGTTGGGCCAAGAGGCTTTGAGGAGCCCCAGGCTGCCCTGGTGAATTGAGTCTAGAATGAGAAAGAGGTAATGGACCTCTGTGGCGCAGACTCTACTGGAAGTTGTGGCTGCAACCTCCAAGCTGTGATCTGACAATGGGGACACACTAATCTGTTGGTAAATGTGCTGTTGTTTATCTGGTTCTGACTTAGAATCATAGAGCCATTACAGTGAAAAAGGCCTCCAAGATCATCAAGTCCAACCTTTGAATGAACACACACTCATTAACTAAACCACTGCTGCCTCCTATCATTCCTTGAACACTTCCAGGGATAGTGACTCCACCACCTCCATTACAATTCTTGACTCAGTGGACTGCAGGTAAATTCCTGATATAGACAAGAAAACCAGAAAAAGGCCTGATTTCAGTACTCAGGAGAGCCCACTCAGTGGCTGTTGTTCTTCCTACGTAGTATTACCTGTTTTATACTGACAACCATGCACAAAAAAAGAACTTCAAAAGCTTTGGCTTCCCTTTGACAACCCCAGAATGAATTATTAAAATAACACTTTGTGAACGATATATTCTGTCTCACATGTATATTGTCTTCAGATGATCAACCTTTTTGTATTGTGACATGAGAGGGAGAAGCTGCTTTGATTCTGGAGAAAATGCAAATTACCTAAAAAAAAAAAAAAAAAAAAAAAAGAACAAGCAAGCACTCTCTTTGTTCTGTAGACAGGAGTTCAAAGAGACAAATTAATCTGTTTTCCGCTCATGCAAACTTGATGTGGCCAATAGATTGTTTTTCCATCACTCCCTCCACCATGGAGCCTGTCTGTTGTGGTTTAACCCCAACCAGCAACCAAGCACTACCCAACAGCTCCCTCACCCACCCCACATCAGACTGGGGGAGAAAATCAGGAGGGGAAAAGTGCAGAAACTCATAGGCTGTATTAAAGGCAGCTTAATAGGGAAAACAAAAGCCATGCATAAGCAAAGCAAAACAAGGAATTCGTTCCCTGCTTCCCAGGGGCAGGGGGATGTTCAGCCATTCCCGGGCTCCATCGTGGGTAATGGTGATTTGAGAAGACAAACTCCACCACTCCCAACATCTCCCCCTTCCATCTTCTTATTCCTCAGCTTTATATGCTGAGCATGGCACCATGTGTGGTGGAATATCCCTTTGGTCAGTTTACACAGTAAAATGTACTTCTTCTACTGAAATGTCCAATTTTAGATGGTAACAAACTGAGAAAATATCGCGTTCTCGGTTTATGGAGAAATCAAATGAAAACAAACTCCTGTTGACTTAAAAGGTATTACTCATGATTTCCCACTGTGACAATTCATGGCTAAAAAATGGTGTTTTGGTTGCTCTTAAGCACAGTGACCTACTCCAGGCTGAGTATCTAAATGGTAACAAATAGCTATTACATAAAAACAAAGATTTGATAGCTTTTATACATTTAAATGAAGAAAATCCTTTATGTACTCTTAATTTGATTACCATTTTCGTGGTGTTAGTAAAAATATTACTTGTTATATTTTCAGGACTCTTCTAATGGAAAACAGTAAGTTCTGTGCTTTATTACTGTTTTTCTTAACATAAACCTGAATTTATTACATGTAGCAATGATATATTCTTTTGTTTATTCCAGGCTTCTGAACTTACCAGTACCTGTGAGGCATCTGTTATCTCATGGTAACATATCTCTTATTTGCCTTACTGGTTAATTCCACCACTGCCCACCTGTATAACCCTGGTCAATCTAAAACTCTTGGTTGTGAAATTTCCCATATTCCTAATTGAAGGGTCTCCATGTCCTCTAAGTTGAGAGATCTTTAGGTGTTGTGTTCATTATTCAGTCTTTATCCAAAAATTGGTACTTAAAAATCAATCTTATGAACACATGACGGTTATGAAATTGGTAAACAACTGCACAGATTCATAACCATATAACCAAGTTAATATTCTATATATAGGATATATGAGAAACTTGCACTTAAATATAGTGTAAATCACTGCCTAAAAAGTACCTATAAGAATTTGTGTACTATTTTCTGTTCATAGAGTTCTTTATGAAATGGATAATTCCCTTACAGATGCTCTTAACTAAATATGTAATTTCAATATGAGGAGCACAATGGATTAATTTGCTGTATTTTAAGAAAAAGAGAAGGGTATGAGTAATATTTAATTATAAACTTTTTTTTTTTTTTACTTTGTAAGTTGTTGTTGTAATTTTATGGCACATTTGGGAAAAAAAAAATCTGGAATCTTTGCCAAAGGAAAACAGCCAATCTTTAATTTCACTGAACCTGCTCCATTTCAGAGGACTAAGACTGTGGTGAAGTCTGCATAATCTGTAGGGACAGAACATCACAAAACCCCATTTACCACCTAGACTATCACTGTGATAAATTTAAAAGTGGATTATAATTCTACCTGCTAATTTTTACCCCTAATCAATGTAAAGTGATGAGTCAAATTGTGGTTTAATTCTAAAACTGGGTTACTTATGTTTTATTTGTGGTGGGATTTACTTTTTATATTTTTTTTTCTGTTGACAATACTAAGCATTGCAAATAAGTTGACAAAGCTCTTTCCTGCAAGCTTTGGTTTTCAGGACTAGCACATTTGGGTTATTTTTCTTTGTTTATAAAATAGGTTTCATTACAGTGAGTCTTTCAGTGAATTTCTCTTAAATCTTTATGTTTTTCCTTATGATGTGGGATTTCCAGCATGGGCCAATATTTGCCTTTTAAAAATGCAAAATCAAACCCAAAGAACTCGGAAAAGGTCATGTCATCATAAAAACAGGAATAATTCTTCCGTTTATAATTTTTTTAGAAGTTATCTCCAGCCACTCCTAATTTCATAAACACAGTGCAGTTGTCTGCATGAGCTTACTGAGGAGAATTGCTTTATGAGTCTTCTAAGCAGGAAAGTCGACAGACATTTACAAAAGGTCGAGGAGGTGCAGCATCGTACAAAAACAAAGGATGGTAAATAAACCTACTAAAAATAAAATAAAAGTGGGAAAGGATAATAATTTCAGAATCTTGTTAGAGCAAAAGAGAAAACACTTTATATGCAGAGATAAGAATTTATTCTAAGTCTAATTCAAATTTTAGCAGATTGATCAAGACAATACAGTCAGTTACTTTCAGTCCAGTAGCAATAGCATTAGTGCCTGCAGCCAAATTATGTAGTTAATGCAGAAAAATCTCTTTGATAATAGGTTCTAAATTTTTATGGAAAAATTTGCTGCTACCCATCCTTCTTTTTTCTGCTTTTCTTCTTCTCCTCCAGACCCCAAAAGTTCAGCAGGACAGGGTACAGGGGGTTTCAGCAAGTCACCCTTGTTCTGCCAGCAGCAAATTCCTTGGCAGCCTGGCACTGTGTCTTAGGTGCTCTGGGATGAACCCATGCTTGTCCTGTGGCCCTGTGTTGTCAGGTGAATAAAAAGCCGGGGGGGGGCTTTCATTAGGAAGTATAAAACATTGCATCTGTGGGCTACAAGAAGCCTGCAAAATCTCTCTTTTGGTATTGACAGGGTGGAGGTCAGATGGCTGGAGCCTTTGGTGTGAGGTTTGTAGAAGAGTTTCAATTTAGAGAAAAAGGGAATTGTAATGATTTTTTTGGCTGGATCCCCAACTGATATTCTTTCACTCTTCTGAAAGCTCCCATTTCATTCATGCATTTGGCACAAAAATCAATCTAGTACAAGATGCAGCAAGGCTTCATAATCAGCTGTTACAGAACTGACTGATGCTGCATCAGAGCAAAAGGGGAATTTCACTGTTGTGTGCAATTTAACTGGACACTCCAAGATGCTCCTCTATTATTACTTGTCCAACCATAGTGCCACTTTTCTCTCACTCTTCCTTTGTTATACTTTAGCAACCAATATGAAGTCAAATAATAGAAAAAAAATATCAACCTCTGTGATTTAATTGTCTTGTTTCTTTCTATATTTTTTTTTCTTCCAGATTTTGGTTAAGCCAATGCATAATTTAATAAAGACAAAGGTGCTACTCATGTTTGCTTTTTCCCTCCACATCAATGATAATTTTTATATATTTTAAATTTCATTAGCAGTGAGTAGATTTGATCTGCAACCTGAAAAAGTTTTTAAAATCCACGAAGTCAATTAACAACCCATGTTTTGAGTGAAAAGCTGTCTGTGTGTCACTGTTCATAGCACTGGCAGCTTGACTCCTGTAGCTAGAATTTCACAATAAGTAAAGACCTTCCAAACAACAATGGGCACCAGCAATAATCCTAAAGTGAAATTGCTTCTATTTATTGGTACTTTATGTAAAGACACAAAGATAAGAATTGATGACCACAGTATGACCATGTGTGGCTATAAAATTCTCACTTAATGGTGTTTTCTATAACTGGGATCAGTATTTAACCAAGAGATTAATGTACAAATAATCTCATGTAGCTTTACAGCTGGAAAAAAACACACTGGCTCATCTAATTCACCAGCTGATGATCACATCCAGAAAAATGTGCTGTAGCTTTTTTTTAAGAGGGAAGATTCACAGATAATGGGTAATATTGCTTTCTGGAAACCCTGATGATGTTGAATGGCTGAAATCTTCCAAGTACATAAATTGCTTCAGAATCTAAATATAATTTGAGAACAATGACATGCATCTAATGCAAATATGCTGCCCAGACAATATGAGAAACAGGCCTGTGTACCAAACTGTGGTGGTCACAAGGAATAAGGTGATGGCCTCAGTGGTGCAATGCTAGCTGTTTCCTTACTACTGATGAGTCAGCAAGGCTGGTATTTGGGAAAAAAATTACCATACAGGAAGAGACCTTAAAGATCATCTAGTTCTTATCCCCCTGCCATGGGACACCTTCACCTAGAAAGGTATAATTAAATATATAAATTAAATATAAAATATATAAATTAAATTTAAATATATAAGTATTTATATATGATTATATATAAAAATTATAAATAGCATAATTAATACACAATTTATAATGTGATATAAGCCTATTAGCTAATGTAATAGTTGTGCAATATCTAATAAAACTTTTAATGAAGGTAGTGAAATGAAGGGTGTCTTCTGAAGATATTTTGAAGGTTTTTCCTCCCATCCAAGGCTACAGAAAATCCAAGATAGTTTCATCGCTGGACTACATAATCAGTAAAATCAAAGTGAGATTGATACTAACCTGATCTTGAAATATGTTGTGTTAGAAGCACATTTGGAGGAGAGAGCCAAGGTGAAAATTAGCATTTTTATCTCTTTTTTTCTGTTTTTTTTTTTGGTGTGAGAGAAAATTTTTGAACCATTAGGAAACGTAAAGACTTGCAAAATTTCTCTTGTACACAAACATTTTCACAACCATAACCTCCGTGTTCCTTTTTTAATTCCTTTAACCGTTTTATTTATTTGTTTATTTATTTTTTTTTTATGTGAGTCTTCACAGATTCTGGAAGACTTTCATTCAGCAGACCCCTCGAGCTGGGAAGACCAGTGGCACTTGCAGAACACTGCTCTGGTAAGAGTCGACATACGTGAGAGTGACCAGATGTCTGGACCACAGCCAATCACTGCAACGCCAGGTGATAGTCAAAGGGGCTTTCAGGAGTCACAGAGGAAGTCATAATTATAACAAATGAATATTTGTAATGAATCTAGTTCTTCTGCTTTGTGCTTGCTCTCTCTTTCAACAAAAAAAAAAAAAAAAAAAAAAAAACAACAACAACTAAGTGCCATTTTGGTACTATTACGTCTTCTCTTCACCCCTCAGGAGAGCTTTTACCTTTAATTTTGGTGTCTCCTGCTGTGACCATGCTATTACTTAGCTACGACAAGAGTTTTGAAATTACAGACATGTGGGGCTGGGGTTGCTGCATTTTGCTTTAGCCTTTCAAAGTGGCTTGTTGATGTTAATATACAGCACCCCTGCTGTGCTATTTTTTTTTTTTATTCTGACTCTCTTTTTTGTTACATTTTGCATGTGGAGCCCTAGTGATTAATATTTCATCAGGTCTTCAGTGCAGAATGTCACCAGGATGTGTTGCATTTGGGTTTTCTGGAGCTCCACTGCTGCTGAATTGTGACTGATACCCGGAGCTCAACCTGTAATGGCTTCTTGGGATCACCAGCAAATCGGAATCAATGTTTGCCACATCATTAATCTACAAGGAGTTCAGTTTCACCTACGCTTTAAATATGCTACCTTCTCCACAGTATGTCAGAAATTATTCTGATAATGCATACCACTGACTCGTCTTAATTCAATGTTTAATGTAAAATTCAATATACAATAGCACTGTTTCATTAGTAGAATGATTTGTTGCAAAAAAGGAAGTGTTACAAAACAACGTTCATCTGTGTATTTCAACTATTTCAACTGGAGATGACATAAGGAAATTAATTTCAAGCTTACAATTTTTGCAATTTTAAAGCTCCTAAACAAAAACTTTCACACACATATATACATAAATACCAGATGCCAGTAGCACACCCGCTTCATCTAGAATATCGATTTGTTTTCATAAGTTAAGTTGGACACAATTTTTCGTATTTAGCTGGAAATCATCTCGTGTTTGTACTAAAAAACACCAGGAAGAAGCAACATATTTTTCCTGATTTTTTTATTGGAAACACGAGATGATTGTATGATACAGAAATAGTAATTTCATTTCTTACTGAAAGTATTGCATGCCTTAAGGGTGCATGTGGTGGTGTGTGATTTTTAGCACCAGTTTTTCACATGCACGTTGGATTTCTGACTTGGGTTAGCCTTGAAAACTCGTAACAATGGTGACGGTGGGTGGCAACCAGAATGCTGAGATTACATGAGAAAAAAACTTAAAAGTGTGTGGGAAAAAAAAAATCATCTTAGCTAAATCTGCAACTCAGGCTGGAGGGCTCTTTGATTATATTTCTACTAGATAACCTGTTTGAGCTGCAGTATAAATGGATAATCCACATAAGTGCTCTTATCAGAAGCCTTTGACTTTGTGCAGTGATCTCAGTAGGCTACAGTTCTTCTACCAAAGCCTCAGTGATTGTATCAACAATAAAAAAGTCAGTTAACTTCGGCTTTTTAAGTTACATGTACAAATATTTAACTTTCTGCTTTGCCCCTGTTGTGGGTTAATTTTGTGAATAGTTTTGAGGATCTTTCTGCTCGTTGCTTTCAAAACCTAAAGGGAGTGTTTAACAGGAGACTTGTACCCAGGCAGAGTTACAGAAACAAAATGAGCTTTTCTCATATGAACTATTGAGCACAAATATATGGAAGTGATGTATTAATCTTTTAGAAAAATAAAGAACATTGGAAAATGAAGAGCAAAAGATACTATGTCTCATCTCAGAACTTTAAAGAGACTTGATACTAGTGCAATATGAGTCTCATCTCAGAACTTTAAAGCAACTAAAACTAGTACAATGAACTGCCTTAAATTCACTATTTTTTTGCTGTGATCTATCAAACAGAATGAAAAAGGTTCTTTTGACTGTTATTTCGCTGAAGCCCTTTCTAGTGCGATAACGTTTCCTTCAAAATTATCAAAGGAAAATGTATTGGAAGGCAATCAAAAGCACATTATATCATCAGCCTATTTTATTTAAAGGGAAGGAGAGCCACGTCTCTGATGATTTGGGTATTCTCTGCTGTTTTTATTGCTTGTTCACCTGTTGGTAGAGTCTCTACTACTTCCCACTGCATCCCACTTTTGATCGTGTAGTGTGCTACTAGAGGAGTAACTTGGCATTTGGTGTTGCCAGTTCACATTGGTGTCATTGTCTTCTTTACAGGCTCTGCAATATTTGTTAGTGTTTTTTAAAAGTTATCACGAAAAATCAGGAAATTTCTCGACAGATTAGGCTGGCAAATGCAGTAATTCCCAAATCTTCCACTCTTTATGGGCACGGTGAAAGTGTAACTAAAAGGAGGAACTAGAAAACCAGGACAGGTGACGTGAATACTGCTGTGATGCTTAGGAGAGGGAAACAGCTTGTTACTTTTGAATGCTTAGAAGCTGTACTGCGCATTCATGACTTGGTATCTTCATTTCCAGACCATCAGAGATACATCAGCTGCCTCAAAGCACACGCTGAAGGAGCACAGAAATTTAAACCAGCCTTCTGCTGCCCAGGGAAATGATCCAGCTCTCAGGCTGTTGGGTGTTCAGTGATGTGGATGTCTCAGTCTGTCCCACAGGAGTCATCCCACCCTGCAGCCCCAGTGTTTTCATCTTAATCTCTGATGCACTGCTGTGTTAAGGGGCTGCAGAGCCATGATGATGAAAAGTGTTTTATTGCTATAAAAAAAAAGAGAAGAGCTCCGAGCAGGAAATCTCCAGAATGTTTATGTAGGAATAAACAAATCCTCTTGGCTAGGAGATACTTCTGTGGGTTATAAGAATAAGGTTTAACTCCTCCCTCTGAATCTTATACAGAGAAGTAATTGTTTGGAGAGAAGATAGCCTCTTACCTTCCTGTTTGATAGTCTTGGCTTGCTTCAATGGTACAAAAGAATGCAGGGTTTAAAACAAAACAAACCCAAACCAACAAACACAAAACAACAAAAACCACCAAAAAAAAAGAAAAAAGAAAAAAAAAAAAGGTAGGCATAGATGGTAAATCTATAAAGCTATTTCTTTCCTGGAACTTTTTAACCCCTTTGAGAAGTACACTTTCATGAAACTGAGGAAGCATGGCCAGCTTGTGAGGCTCCCCTGGTGAGGCTCTCTGTGAGTGGGCAGATAATGCATTTCTCTGTGGATCTCTTCACCTGCCCAGTGACATGGATTTGAGCACACCAGAAGGCTGCCTCGAGCCCTTGGCATTAGCCTCCTGGGTAAAGGAATGCAGTGCTGATAAAACAGCCATTGGAACTGATGTCCAAAGACACGACAAGCTCCCCTTTCCCATTTCAACCGCCTGCTCACCCTTTTCTGGCACAGCCACTGTCATAACATTCTTTAACAGGCTTCATTTCCATTCAGTATTTGGCCTGCTGCAAGCATCAATTTAAGTCAACTGCAGTGGAGTTTTTAGTTAGGGGAGCTGTATGCAAGCAGTGCTATTGGAACAACTAATGCATTCTATTAGGGCAAGAAAAATCTAATCTCATATAATGTGCTCTGCCACCGCTTTGCTGCGTTATGACTGAAGATGAAGTTTCAGATCTGTCTTGCTCCTGACCTGGGCTTAATCTGAACGTTCACTATAAATGTGTGTAAAACTCCATATCTCATTACTGGTCTCCTGGGTTTTCTCTAAACAAATACAGTGGATTAAAATGCAAGTTCATTAGGTTAAAGTGCTTAATTATTTTAAAACTCTTAGTGTTGGAGTCAGATGTCAGGATTTGATTAGCACTGCAGGGAGGCTCTGTAAGGAGCAAAATGGAAATAGCCATTGTCCTAGTATAGTTAAAATGCTATAAATATGTAAATAAGGACACAAATATGGGTCTAGATACATATGCAATATTTCTTAACTCTCAAATGAAATAATTAGCATAAGTTATTGTGATGTATCCCTATCTCTGATCCTTAATTGTATCAATGTTACATTATTTAATATTCCCTGACAAGTTGTCATAATCACATTCCTTTCAGCCTTGTTTATTGCTTTCTCTACTTATTAAAGTGCCTTTTATTTGTGCATAGAGGAAAAATTAATATCATTTATTATTGACCCTTAATGCACCAAGATTTAGAGTCCTGGGACTCTCCCACAAGGTGTGTTATAAGGCTGAATTTTAGCTTAGAAAGAATACTCTAAAATGATTAATGAGCCACTACCCAGGGAAGAAATGAAAGTACTGTGTCTTACCATAAGAAAACATAATTATGTTAAAGCAGGCAAGGGTCTGGATTTTCACCTTCCTCGTTTCATTGACTTTCTTCTTTACTCACAAAGAGTTGGTGTGTGATCAATGTACTGTATAGGTTTTCTTACCAAGTGTGCATGGGTGGGAATGGACTTACATGGTTTTCAGTGCACTCTTTCCAATTCAGTCCCTCCAGTAAGAGGAAAGGGTTGTGCAAAACACCAAAATCCACATTCAGTTTCATTATTCACTTCACCTTCTTGAAAAAGAACAACAACACTGCTACTTAATAGCAGCAAACAGGAAATGAAATTGAAAATGATCAGTAGATTAATCTTGAGCTTGCAAGCCCATAAGGTTCTTTTATTTGGGTATTCTTAGTTTCAAGGGACAGCTGAGTCAGCCAGTAGCTGTAATTCTTTCTTAGGAGTCTTACTTTATCCTTTTTTTTTTTTTTTCTTTCCTCATACAAGGATTTTTTCTTAAGGTGTGGCTAATTTCTCTTAAGAGCTTGAAATGTTATTATTTCTAGCCCAAGATGAAACCTGCCACCCAGCACTGCACTGGAAGGTCCCTAACAAAAACAATTCCAGGTGTGTAAGTGTTTGTCGTTTACAAAGGCTTGGGCAATGGTAAATAAGCATGCCTTTGGTAGATGTGGCAGTGCCTGTTGCAAACTTTAGCCTGTGCTAGGCACAAAAGAATTTTTGTGCTGCAAAAGAATTTGATGTGTTTTTGAGATGAAGCATCTCATCTCTTCTGCTTGGATGCCCACTGTTACACAATATTCATGATGGGTCTGCTCCACTGAGGCCGAGATAGTTAATCTGCAGCTTGCTGGAGGGTTTTTGAGACCTGTTAACAGGGTGAGGTTCGGGCAGGGAGCAGTATTCCAGTCTATTCCAGTCCCAAGAGTGACAGGCTTTGCTGTAGGAATATTTCACTTGCATGTCTCTCTCTCTCTCTCTCTCTCTTGTGACACTGTAATGAGATTTTTTACATGGCATCAGTTGGTTCTGTAAATAGCCAGGGCGAAATCCTGCCCCAGGGAAAGAAGTAGAAATGCCATTGGTGGGAATGAATCAAATTCAAGTTTTTTGCCAGGTGGTCCCCAGGGTAGAATCCAGAAGGCAGAGCAGAACCTGATCATGCTCCCCTGTATAAGTCACCTGCAGCCACACATGAGTTCAAGAAAGAGATGGATTCATCCTCTGAAAAATGGTTGTAGCAGCTAGCATTTAATCTTTTGGAAAGTAATGGTTCTGTATAGAAGCAATTTGAAAAAAAAAAAAAATTCCTGGTAGGAAGACCTTTTCTTTTCTCCTTTTTTTTTCTTTTTTTTTTTTTTTCCTACAGTATTAATGTCTCTATTCATAGGAAAAAACAGAAAACCCAAACAAAACACAACAAAAAATTTTCTATCAAAACCTGTGTTTGGCAGAAAATCTCACTGAAGGTAGAAATTAAAAGTTCAGTGCTGGTATCAACACCTTGTAGTTAGTGCTTCCTAATAGCATATTTGAAATATTTTGAAAGGTAACCTTGAAGATGTGAATTTGCATCTCGTGTTGCGTTTTTTCTCACTTATCCTCAACATTTTATTGCTTCTGACTTTGGTCAGGATTCAGTCTCTGATCTGAGACCCTGCATCCTCAAGTTCTGTCTTGCCCTGATGGCTGCCTGAATTTTCTATCACTCATCCTAGAGTGTGTTCATACAGACACACTGCTGTAAATGTATTAACCTTTGGGTTTCTGCAGATGTGTATAATTTTACTCTCCTCCTCTTATGGGAGGAAAGGGAAACGCTGGAAAAGCACAAGCAGTGAGATGGTTAACTGGCTCCAAGACAGATGTTCATGTTGCTCTAATTTTGACAAAAGTACATTGGCTTCCTGTGAAGCAAAGGATTGATTTTTAAACATAGTATTTGCAGACCAAGCACTATGTGGCTCAAGTCCAGCTCTCCTGAAAGACTTATTAACAGCCCCTCACATTCTCTTTGTTCTTTTGAAAATCATCAACTGCTTCAGACACCTACTGCAGCTTCCTGGGGTTCATATACCAGCGTTTTTTTGATGGTTGCTTCTCTTATCTATTGAACATTTATACTCTATTTTTAAAGGGGTTTAGAACATTTTTTAATGTTCTCCATTAGGTAATTGCAAGAGGTCACCATATTTTTCTGTAAAGAAAAATTTGCTTGTGATTTCTTAAATTATGCTTTTCTAATATACATTTAATATATATTTAATTTCTATTTACATTTACAATTATTTACATTTATTTACCATTATTTACATTTAATATACATTTAATAAATATACATTTAATATATATGCTTTTCTAATATACATCTAATATATATTTTTCTAATATAGATTTTGTCTTCTCCAAAACATACTTATAAGAAATCTATTCCAGATAGGGTTTTTCTAAGTGGTTATGAATGCCACTCTTAGTATTTTTATTTTGGTTTATTTTATTTATTATTACTAATTTATTTAGGCTTATAGAATTATCAGAGATTTTAGTGTTGACATCTACCATCTTGCTGTGACACAGAGCATAGTTTTACAACATATAATATAGGAAATACATCAGGAACATGTTTGTGTGGGTTACAGCAGTGAGACCTGGACTGGCTTTCCAGTACAGAGAAAAGCTGACACAATTTCTCTGGTCACAGTGTAAGTCAGGTTGCGTGGCTCAGTCAGTGGCGTCAGGCATATTAAGGAGGTAATCTACACAGAATATTTAAACCAGTTTTGTATTTAATAGGCTGTTGAATGCCATAGTAATATTTGTATCTGTTTATATACAAATTTCTATAAATGTATGTGCATACAGGTGTACCTAAAAGGACCCAGAAGTTTTTCTTTTTTCACTATGAACCCCAGTGTGTGTTTGTCCTCAAACACTCAATGGTTTGTGAGCAAACTCTCTCATAGTGATGAAATTGGAGACCTGAGGGAATAAGTGTAAGCCTCACAATCAGAAATTTTCCTATACTTCCATTTTTTGTTATAATTCTTATATATTTATGCATATGCAAGTTTATTTATGTATTTATATGCAAAAGAAACTCCCCTCTTCCCTTCTTATTCACTCCCATATTCAGAGTCCCTCATGTTAACACTTGTAACATATTTTAAGCAAATTGACTGCAGTTTACAGATGCTGAGAATTAATCTTGACGAAGGGATCACCCATAGGAAAAGGTAGGGAACATCATGTTTCCATTCTCTTTCAAATCCAGTCTTATTAACTAATGTCTTATTCAAATGTCCTCCAAAATACAATTGTTCTTATCCTGAAGAAATAAGTAATTCTAAAATTTCAGAGAAACTTGCTGTGGTTTTCTAAATAGTTTCCCCAGGATATATGAAACAGTAGAGTATTTTACTTATTTTTTTTTTCTCTTTGACTTCCATGTATAGAATTGTAGAACATGAAGAAAGAGTGTCTGTGAAACTCAAAAGCGCCGTGTACTACTCTTGGAACTGCAAGACTCTTTCCAAGACTCCAATGATCACGTCAGGAAAAAAGCAATTCTCAGAGTGATTTCTTCTCTCTCTCTTTCTTCTCATTTTTGTTTCAGAAAGTAACTTTTCTTTTTTATAACCAGTGAAATTGATCCCATTTTATCACAATTTAGATCTTCTAATTCCCTGCAGCAGACTCAATCTGCAGGGCGTTGTGTTTGACATACTTGAGTCAGAGCTTAAATTCTAACTTTTGTCCCTGTTTAAGAAGGCAGAAAAATCTACTGGCACAAATTGACTGAACCTTACTGCCTAAATAAAAATGTCACTCCTTTAAGACCGAGTGACATCAATGTGCATAATTACCACCATGATGGACTGTAACAGAACAAAAATGTTCCTAGAATGCTTAGCTTTCTTATCAGTTTTATTGTTTTTCATCTCTTGCTGAATTATGAAATGCTGCGTGTGACTCAGATCATTTATTCAGACTGCTGGGAGAATGGTCTTCCAAAGCAGGGTTTACGATATTTAATTTTATTATTTTACAGTAAATGTACCAAAGCTTGAAAGTAAACAGTAGGAGAGGTACGGATAAATGACACAAATCAGACACTTTACAGATCAGAACGATTCTGCTCACACTTAAGGCCAGTTACGACTCAGACTATAAGCAATTTTTTTGTGGTGTCTGATCATTAGGAAAAATAGGTGGCTATAATTTTCATATCACTGCTGTTATCCATCCTTCTCTAAGGGTAAATTGCAAAGCAAATATGAGTCTCTTTTAAAGTATGATGGCGTGTATGTTATCCTTTTACCTGCCATCTAATGAGGCTATCCAAAAATAATAACGTTGGGGAATACTAGAGAGATGGGTAAAGCACATTTAAATATGTATTTACAGTAAAGTATAAAGAAGACAAAAGAGAGATTGATTCGCAGAGCAAAAAGCTTGAGCTTTGGCAAGGGAAATCTTTCTGCTGGGCATGCAGGGGCTACAGCTCTGCAAGAAATGATCACCTGCAGAAAATCACACTTTGTAAGTTCTCAAAGAAGCAGAACGTTTTTTGCCCTGCAGCTTTTTTCTTTCATGAGTAAGAGAACATTTCGTGATGCATAGATCACTTTTGTGTGTGAATGTTTGCTAAAGGTAAAATATCCCCCAACACTTACATCCCAGAGCTAGGCACTGAAAGATTCAGAAATCTACTGGCTGAGTGCTGCAACACCTTTTTGGCCTTAAAGGTACCCGAGGTTGAGGATTAAGCAACCCAGAAATTTAGCCCAGACAGATTCATGGTGGGTCGATCTATCTACAGGTCTTGGGCACCACAGTCAGGTGGCACTTTGAGTGACATCTGCTGTTCACAGCTGGAAACAGGATCCCAGAGAGAGAATTAAGTTCTTGGCCAAGGTCACTACTCGTGATCTAGGGTGTTATTTTTCTCATATGGCCTGTCCCTGCCGTCCCTATAAGCTGAGATATTAAAAATAAAATTAAAAAATAATAAAAAAAAATTGTGCAGTGTACCCTCTCTCATGGGCACTTGAATTAAGACAGATCCCAGCCTTCTTCACGTGGTATCCACAGCTATAACCACGTATCACATTTCCCTTTAAAACGAGACCACTGTTAAGAAAATGTGGTGCTTGTGTTTATAAACACACAGGCTTTATACATGCAAAGTAGTCTTTATCAGATTTCATAATATTTAGAGTATTTGCTCAGGAAATGGGAAGTTTTATATATCTTAGAGTTTCCCTGCCCCATTTCTCGTTTCAAAGTTGTTCCAGCAAGCAGGGGACAAGTGAGGCATTCCCTGCCCCCTTCCCTCCGGTGCCAGGAAAAGACCTGTCAACTCCAACACACTTTCCAGCCAGTGCTCAGCATACTTGGGAGGAAGGAATTTTTGGAAGCCAAGGGCTATAAAACTAGTTTTTTAATAAACTAGTGTGATGCCAATATGAAGCCACAGGCAGTCAACAGTATAGCCGTTTTTGATTTTCAAGCTATACATAAAATTTACAGAATCATTTCAGCATGCCAAACAGAAATCTTCCTTAGCTGGCATCACTGTAAAGAAGCAGCAAATCTAAGCGTCTGAACAAAAATTAAAGGTTCAAATATTCCAAGTATTTATATATATTTACCAATCTCTATGTGTATGAATATAAATGGAGGAAAATATGGTTCCTTTTGCTTATGGCATTTGATATTACCCCATATGAATTTTGGGGTCAGTGCACTCAGCTCAGAGTTATGAAGTGTCTTCATCCAGGAGAAACATTTGAAGAAGTAAAAGTTCTTCAGTGTGATTCTTTACAGAGTTCTTGTGTGTAGCATCATCTTCTCTTAGGCAAAAGCAGAAAGCCTGCAAGATGGACAGATGTTGCCAAAATTACTCCAGACTGGAAGACAATAAAATGTGTGCTCATGTCCCATCAAATTTTTTTATTTTGTACTAAAGTAGACATATGTGGAGTGGCATCAGAGATAAATAAGGGAATAAGCGTAATATTTAACTAACTTTTGGGAAACTAATTTTGTCTTGAACATCTTGAGAGCAGAATACATAGGAAGTCACACAGAATCATGGAATTAGCATGATATGAAACATATAGAATGAATGGTGCATAGAATTAGCATGCAGACATTTTCCAAGCTCAGGGAAGCTTCACCAACAGCAAAGTACTGGGTGATAGAAAAAAAACCCCCACCCTGTACTTAAAAAATGAGATGAATGCCTCTTTCTACAGTTTCAGAAGACAGAAAACAATCAGAGAGGAAGAAAACAGGATTCAGGGGCTTGTCCCCAGCTGGTATTCCTCAGCATTTTGTGATCTCCAGACATCCCTATCTTTTGACTGAAGCCACTAGTAGCAAAGGGGAGGTTATTTCCCCTGGTTGTGGAAGTTGTACTGAGTGAGCTATTTCCTGCATAAATTGAGGGTTTTTTTCTCTTTTATACAGGAGACAGAAGAGATATCACTTGCAGCACCTTGTGTAATTCTTGTTGCCTGTGTTCAGGAAGATTAAGTGAAAGAGTATTAGAATGACTGAGGAAGTGGGAGCCTTGCTTACAGGGGCAAAGAAAGGATCTAGCAAAATAAAAACAATGTCTAAATGTATATAAGACAAGCACGGAGCAGGGGGAAATTTCACTCAGCTAACAGATAGCACTTGTCAAAAAATAAATAAGAGTAACCTCAGCACATACAAATTTATGAGGAAAATTAAAAGCAGCTTCCAAATTCTCAGAACAGTGAGATCCAGAAAAAAAAAAATGTGCTGGGAATTGTAACTGCTTGCAATACTAGTTCTGCTGCAATATTAGTTCTGCTGCAGGACTGCAGAAGCAAATGTTTAGTGTACTCACTAATACAGGAGAAGGTCCCTTTCATCCTATTTCCCATTTTCTTGAGAGTTTGAACTTGCATCAGAGTATTTAAGACGAATACTTTGGAAATCACTGTTTCATCTATCAGCAGAAGTGGCTGTGTTTGCCTTCCCAAAAGCTGGAATGCATGTGTGTATATTTAAGTTTGTAGAGTTTAACCACTTCCATTTAAATAGATCAATACACTAAACATAGTTATGTGACACTAATAAATGTATTTTCTTGGCATGGGTCACAAGTATGTCCTGTGAGCAGATTTTTGAAACATTCAGTGGGTGGTTAAAAGTTTAAAGGCTATCATCATTCTGCAGAGTAGTCTGTTGTTCAAATGCAAACTTTGAGTAAATCTTATTCCTATACCTTGCTAGTACTAAAACTTCAGCTTACCAAGGGCTCTTTAGATATTCATATAATTTCTTTCCAGTGACAAGTTAATTGCATAACAAGGCTACTGACATAACTGCTGTGTGTTCCAGAGTTGTTAATTCTGCCCGGTATATTTGTGATTTCATCAGGATGCTGTTGATAACAATGGTTACAAACTAATTTATGCATTGCAATGAATTCTATTCACAGGGAATTGCAATGACAGCTATATTACTGATGCACTGTCTTTCTATAAGGCTTTCAATTCAACCTTTAATAATGTAACCACATTCTCTAAATGAACAAATGTATTTTCAATTATAAACATTAAAGTGATAGGTATGGGAGAAAAGGAATATTGCTATTTCATATTTGGTTGTACAAGCAGAAGGTCAAACCTTCATTATCACTATATTCTCTTTGGGAATTTGACAGAGGCTATGTTACAAGTAAGATAATTAACATTACAAAAAGATTTATGTATTTTTAGGCTGATTTTCCTTCTGACAATTTATTTTCATGCCTATGGAAAATGACTTGTCACTTAGGCCTAATGTTTTAAAACATTTTTATTATATATGTATTTTTGGTTTTATAATGAGACTATAGCAAGATAAAAATGGAACGAGAGTAAATTTATGCTTTTGAGTATTAATTCCGGGCTGCAAATGAATTCAATTTTCTTAAAACTGTATAAAAATTGTAAAAAGTCATTCCAGAAACTCTGTTTTTGGAAGTCATATAAGTGTAGTAGAAAGACAACAGAAAATTAATTTCTCCCTACAGCAAACTTAATTCTCCAAACTTATGGACTTCTCCAGGTGGTGTTTTTCTTGCACAGCTTTATGCCTTTGTTTGCTCTGCATTTTTAGCCTGTATTTACATGGTCTTTGTTGTTTAAATGCTCAAGTTAACAAACACCTGACAGCTGTAGAGTAGGTATTGCAACCCACTTCAGTGCCCAGAAACAGATAGTGTCGTGCCCATCCATCAAACTGGCACCTGGAGAACCCTGGGAAAGATTCTGTGTCTTAATGAAACTTTGACAACGGTGGAAGTGCCTTCGGAGATTTGTCCCTGAGTGTAGCATGGGAAAAGTTAACAGATTGGTTCCCTTCCTAATTTATCATTTGTCAGGCCTTCAGGTACATAATGCTTTAATCCTGAATTTTTCATTGTCTGATATTCTGGACTTAATTTTCTCACTGTGTTGTGTCAAAACAAGACTAAATCATTATAAAGGAGCAGAAATATCTTTTCATGGAAATAATAGAAGAAAGTGGGCTTTTATTTATTTTCTTTTAAATTTGTGAAGCTAGGACTATTTATTTTCATATATCTTTAGTTTTTTAGGTAAATAGGTTGGATTAAGTAAAATCAAATAAATTGATTACTGATTTTGGTTTTGTTATTGTTTTTAAAACGTTTGTAAATTTATGCTATCTACAATTTCAGATTGTTTCAATTCTTTAAAGAATTCTTTTATGAAATTATTTCATTATGAAACACATTAGAAAGCTACAAAAGTTATGAAAAGGACTAATAAAGTCTCTAGTCTGGCAAAAGAACTGAGAGACCTGTCTAGTTAAAAGGTAAAACAACCATAAGCTTTTATTTCCCCCCCCCCCAAAGAAAAAAAAATAGGCAACCTAATTTTTCAAAGTGTAAGAATAAATACCATTATTTAAGAGAAAAGTTATAAAGATGTTAAACTTCAATAACAACAAAAAAAGCTAAGCTAGCGTATTTGTTTTTGTCTGTAAAAATTGTATATGCGCTTCCTATTAGAATCCCTCAAAACTCTGAAAACCTGGCCAGGTGCTTACTGTCATGGGTTTAGGGTTTTAATCTCAGGCCAAGATTTTGCTTGTGGTTTGTTGGTTTGGTTTTTTTTTTTTCCCTAATGAGGAAACATAATAAAACAGAGACATGGGTAAATATTATATAAAAAATGACTGATCATTTTCCAGAAATGTGGTTAAATTTTGTAAACTCTACTTACTGGGTTATTAATATTAGTGAACTTTGAAAACAAAATGATACTGTGAGACACAATATTGCTTTGTTAGTAATATTTAAAATATATATACATATATGGGGTTTATGTTTTCAAATTATGGAATGTGTACCATCTTCAATGTCAGCTGGTGCTCCAATTCCTCTTAAATTTTGGCATTTCCTGCTCTGTTTTTCTTCTCAATACCTCTTTTTCGGTTATTTTCTCCTGGGGGTTTTCTCCTTGTTATTCTTATCTCTGCTTTTCCTCTTTCTGTTCACTTTCCTGCGCTGCTTCTCATTTTTCTTTCCCATTTGAGTCTGTTTTCTCTATATTTTCTGTTGTCAAGTTTCTCATCCTCCACTCTCCCTTCAGGTCTCGCTTGTGTTCCCTTTCACTTCACTCATAATTCCTTCAGTTTCTCATTCTTTGAATTAGTCTCTTTTTTCCTTCTTCTACTCTTATAATTTGCTCAGCATATATACACAGCTTTTTCCCCACTTGATTCCATGTGTATCCTCTGCAGGGAGTCTTAGTGAAGGTTTTCTTTTGTTTCCTATTTGCGCTGTGCCTTGGAGTCAATCACTGTAAACACTGCAGATATCATGAACAGCAATTTTAAACGCAACTCCATCATCATTTTAGGAAGTGATCCCAGCATGCTACTTTCCCATGCATAGATAGCGTGTCTTTGTTCAAGATACACATGTGATTATCTGCCTTTTTCTGTGGTGCTGTCCCATTTCTATGGTAACACTGCCTATCTACCATTTGTGTGTGGTGGAGATTCGGGCAAGTGGGTCCATTTAGCAGATCGAAGTCCCTGCAATATATAGAATGTTTTGAAGAAACTAAACTCAATTAAAACAACGTTTTAGTTGCCTTTTTTTCCCTCCAACAATCTCTTTGAATATGGCCAAAAAACAGAATAAACAAATCTTACATTCTTTCTTTCTATTTTAAATAATTATAATTTTTTCCTTGGAAAAGTTCTCAGATGACAGCACAGAAGTGCTGTCATCTGAGAACTTTTCCAAGGAAAAAATTATGCAAGACTTTCCCCCGGAAGGGGGACTGTGATGTTATCCCAGAATTATAGAATCACAGAATCATTAAGGTTGGAAAAGACCCCTAAGATTGAGTCTAACCACCAATCTGCTTACAAGCAATGCCAGGACTGCAGTTAGAGCCTGTGTTCCAAACCCTAAGACAGATTTTAAAACCTGCAGGATTACGTAGCAAACTTTCACTGGTACAGATATGATGATTATTGTAATTCCTCTAGAAAAGTGCTGGGGTGTGCTCCACGCAGCCCTAGGTGCTGTTTCACTCAGCAGGAGCAATATTCACTGGACTAACAATATTTATTTTGGCTGCTAGATTTTATGAGTGATATTTTTTCTTAATATATGCTACAGCAGCAAAATGTTTGTGGTAGAGAGGACCTGTGTTAGATATAAGATTTAGGTAAACCTTTCAGGATTTAGGAAGAGGGTAGATACATAACTTTATAGCACTGAGGGTTACACAGGGTGAGAAATCCTGGCTTCTCTGTCCCCTTTGCTCTGTTTTAATGATAATATCTGTAATCTCAGAAGATGTTCTGATGATGAATTCACAGGGCAGCCCAGGGGACCAGTGTCTCCCAGGTCACACAGCAGCAGAATTCCTGTCTTTGGCTTGATTGGCCTTCCCCACTTCATCTTTAAATAGAACTTCAATAGGAAAGGAGGAAAATCCTCCTTCCTAGACTGCCCTTTAAATTTGGGATGAGGCTCTGCCTGTGGCAGCTAGTGATTTACTGTGGTCTGAGAAGTATAAAAAGCCTGGCTTTTTTGTTTCCCAGTGTAAACCCCCCCAACACAACAAAGCAAACCAAGGCAACCAAACAAGCCAGCAACCTCCCCCTCCCCCCAAAACCCCTAAAAACACAAACCTACCTGTTTCATAAGTCTCATTTGGCTGGATTTTTAGATTTGATTATTATGATACACAGATATATTTTTGGTACCAGAAGTTGTTGCTTAGCATTTTTTGATGTGTGTCTATGTGAGCAGCCCTGATTCACTCAGAATTGGCTTCCTGAGAAGACTCAGCTTCAGAGGAGTGAGTTTGGATCTGGGTTGGCAGCGACAGACACCACACTGTTCAGTCTGAGGTGGTGCAGGTAATGACATCCTGCACTCAGTGCCCACTCAGTTCCAGGTGGTTTCCATGCTTGCTAAACTCTCACTCTGGGGTCTAAGTTATTATCAACATGCCTACTGTCCACATCACAGGTTTTTTTCGTTGCTAGTGCTGTTTGAGATCTGATTCTGGGACTCTTTGAGATTGGACGTCTCATTAAGTTGCATGAATAAGTGTTAAAACCACAAAAAATACAATAAAAAAGGAAGTCAACACTTAATTTCTTCTACCAAACCCCCTAGTGCTAAAAATCAAACATGTTTTTAGTTTTCAATATGTTATAAAGAAATATAATGAAGTTTTAATGATTTTTGATGATTTTTTCTTTCACATTCGTCATCATTAAGATAATTAGAAATGTTTGATTGAATTATGTGGTTTTAATAACGCTATCTCAAATACTTCGCCTCTCTAAGCCTGAATAATAAAGTTGACTATCTTTCTCTGGGTTAGGGAAAGACCTAAGAAAAATATTCTGAAATGTAGATTAATTTTAGCTTTTCAGCTGGTATCCTTCAAGATTTTAGAACCTGATGCAACTGCTGTGTATCAGAGGGTACAATGCCTGCAGGGTTCTTGCAATAAATTACTTTCTCCTAGTTCAGACAGAACTCTTTTCTGTGGCTTTCTCCCTTGTTGGGAATAGGACTTTTCCCTACATAAAACTTATCAGGCAGATTGGGAAGGCAATCAGAGGAATAAAATCCTGTATTTAAAAGGTAATCATTAGAAAAAAGAGATGCACAATTTGCAGCTTTCTTTATCTCGAATATTTATTTGTGTCCCAAAAAGAGGATAAGAACTACAGCAGAATATATTGTAACTGAACTAAATAGGAAAGTGTAGAAGAAAGGATCAGTGTTATCTTTTACACTTTATTTTCTAGTTATTGCTGCCACCATAATTTCAACTATCATTGTGAAAAGCAGAAGAGCTTCTAAAATTAAGATATTTCTGGAAAAACTTTCCTTTTATCTAACAAAACAGTACTGATATCTATATTTTGAAGTATAGTCGAATTTCCATATAAGGTAGAGTGATCAGAATCTCCCCATATTATCTTTTTTTTTTTTTTTACCCTCTCTCTCTCCCTTTTTTAATTTTGTTGAAAAAATCAATGCTAATTGAGGCATACTGTATTTACAGATGCTGATAATCTAGCTCTTGCATTTCTTTTTTGATTATTGCTTTTTAAGCTACTTGTGGTTTGTTTTCTGGAGTTTTTTCTCTCTTATGCTTTCATTATAACTTTATTTTACCTCGGCCTACTACAATCTTCCCATGTCAAAGTTTAGTCCAGTCTTCCTGATGAGACAGAAAAGTGCTGGTTTTTTGCATGATGGTGGATAAATTCAAGAATGATTTGGACATGACCATAAGGTTATATATAGCTGGCTGTCCAGTATTTGAACAGCTGTGCTGTCTCCTACCAGATGTCCTACTCACAGTGCAGTTCTAAAATTAACAGGCTCCTCTAAGTCAAAGCTAAATGAAGGAATGTCTTTCACAGGTACTCAGGCTATCCTACAGGTAATAGATATGGAATTGTGTCAGGCTTTAGTCTCTTAAGAATCATGGGTGAAAAGTCAAACAGTTCAGTCGAGTGGACCAGAATACTCATGAGAATCTATTCAGTATCCACAGAGATATCAAATAAAGCAACAGTAATGAAAATGGAGCCAGGTATGGAAGCTTTGATGACAGAACTAATGAATACCTGAGATTTACTGGCTTTTGTAGCTTTGCATCCAGGTTAGTGTGGAGGAACAGTATTGATTTGTGAGAAAGGTTTACCATTACAAATAATGTATTTGTGGCTGTATCCAAGTTCCCTGTGTGTTGCACTGGCACTGTGCAGGTGGCTGAATAATTGTATGGTGCACTGAAGCTATTTCAGCTGAAATACAGCTGCATTTCCCCTTCAGGTGAAGAAATACTTAACTTCATCAAATTCTTGTGTGGTCCCTACACCATTTCTGTGCTGTCTGGGCTGGCAGATCATCCCGTCTGTTGTGTGTCTATTTGGGGTGGTTGATTTGGGTTTAAATAGCAGTGAGGACAAGGTAACTTTGGCTTAGATTCAGTGTAAGTGTGGTAAATGGATTTCTTCCAACATGAAAACATAAACTGAAACAGGAAATGATGATTCTGTACTAGTCAAGGGTAAGGAATTAGTCTTAACCTGTTATGACCCTAATCAGAGCAAGTAAGTGTCAGACATATGCAACACAACTGAGACTTCAACAATGATTATCTCATCTATCAGACCTGCAGAAAGGATTCCAAAATCTTTTGCTGTTTGATGTGATAAATTGGCATTATTTTAACTATCATTTCCTTGCATATGTGTTCTGATATGTCCCAAAACTTTAGGCCTAACTTCTTGCGGAGGTAAAATCAGTGAAGTCACTGGCATTTCATCAAGTTACATGTATATCTGGTGTTCTGTCTAGTAGGTTCTATGGTGTAACAAGAAATAGAAATTCAAGTGAAAAAAGTGAGGATTGCTCAGTTTGAAGCTAGATAGTCACAGACGTGTTCTTAACACAGATTTTATATAAGCATGATGCCATTTATGTAAAGGTTTCAACATATCAGTGGCTTACTGCGAATACATTTTTGGTCCTCTAGAAATCAAGAGGTACTTGGCCATGAAATCTGAGATGGCCAGGATTTCATAAAGTGTGAGGAAAAGTATGACAACACTTTCAAAGTGCTGGTTTTTAATGTGAGCCTCAGAAAATTAGGATGCCATTCATTATTTTCCTGTTTTCTGTCACAGACTGAATTATATTGTCTTTTACCTCCAAGAATCAATTATAATTTCCTTCACAAAGTCAAACACTAAGACAATCCCCTGTGAAAGTAAAATTTGCAGAACAAATTTGTTCTGCTATTACTGTCTCTCTAGTTTTCCCACAGTTCTCTTGACACAGAAAGCCAGTTGTACTGGCGAGGAGGTGTTTCTGTGTGCATCAGCAGATATTTCTGTGCAGTATTCTGTGTCATGGAATGCAAAGAAATGATTAATCAATGAATCACACGGTAAATAAATTAGATGGTGATATTCTGGCTCTTATGCCATGGGCATTGCTGCGCACAAAGAGCAGGATCCTCCTTCCAGAAGGGATGTGGAATTGTACAATCTCATCTCCATTCAGCCCCGGGCATGTATGCTCCCCACTGGCAGCTGAGCATTTAATTTCTTGGTGCGTTTCTATTATTAATTTGTCTAACAGAAACAATCATCGTAAAATTATTAGGTCTGCTCTCATAATTGCATTATTAATATCTGCAAAATCAATCAGATCAACTCTGATTTGTGCTAGGTGAGATCTGTGCTCTGCCAGTTGACAGAAAAAAAATATGCTTCTTTTAGGGCACTCATGTGATGACTATCTCTATTTAGGTGTACACATTTGAATAGAAAAAAATTATAACTGGTTATGAGTTTTGTATGAACAAGATGCAGAGAAGACATATTCTGTTACATGTAAGAAACTTGTTGCTTAAATCAGCTATAAAATGAGAAGAGTTTTTTTTTTTTTGGCTTGGCTTTTTTTTTTTTTATGATAAGAAAACATGGATTAAAATCTCTGGGGATATACAGCAGAATCTACAATGGCAGTCCCCCTCCCCCCCAAGCCAGATAAGAAAGCCTATTAGGCAGATGGTATCACACATGAAAAAAGTGATCAAGCTGTGAGCAAGAAAGCCAGATCTACTTAGTGTGATAATTAGAAAAGAAAAAGCCCCAAAGGAAGTGCAGAACAGTAAAATACAATATCACAGCTGGAAAATGTTGTGGAGATTTTATTGTGGATGCAGGAATAGGTCAGATCAAGACAAGAA
>NW_020955278.1:1088360-1095706 GCF_003031625.1 Empidonax traillii
AAGTTAGATCCATGCCGTTATCTCTCAGAATAATTATATTTTGGGGTACAAAATAAAAATATTCCTATCTTTGTAAGTTGCTTGAAAATCAATAGGAAAATATATGAGACAAAAGAGTTTTTTTCCCCACCCCTCTTCTCAGTGCCCCATCCTCTCTTTCAATTACTACAGAAAAGGAATTTTTTTCCTTGCTGTGGTGAAACATTTTCTTTTTTCCCTCACTGCTGCAGAGGATTTTAAAATTTCTAAGTATTCAAAAGACCAATTCAGTATTAAACAGGCATCAAAAACAAGTACTACAAGACTGCAGTGTACAAGGCAACGTCCCAAGGGGTACAGATCCATGCAGGCATTTTATGTCTTTGAATTTTTCTGTAGATTTAAATAAGAAGCACCCTGCCTTCTCCATGTTTTGCCACGAATGTATGGTTTTATTGTAGTTAAGAAATATTGTCTCTAGACCATTTAATTTTTTAAGAAATTGTTAGTTCATTAGGTTGACCTTTAGCTTCACTAAAATTGCTGTCCAAATTACTCTTATTTCAGAGTTGCACTTTCAGGCAACTTTGACCTTTAAAACAGTTAAGTAACCCTAGTGACTCAGCTTCTCAGCATATACCGCTTATGAAACTCATGCAGCTCGAGAGTGAAAATTCACGACCAATAAAAAAATCCATATTTTAGCTCCTATTCAGCTCTAAGCAAACTCAATTGTGATGTTTCCATCGGGTTGGAGAAGGAAGAACCAGATTTTGGATTTTTTTTTTTTTTTTTGTGAGGCTGCATTAAGGATGGAGGCATTTTTCAGCCAATTCCCATCAGTCCAGGTCTATGTTTTCAAGGCTAGAGAGCAGCATCACTGGTTTCCAAGGTTATAGCAAAAATCTCAGAGCAGACGATGATGATTCCTCTCCGTTGGAACTCCTTTCAGCCACATCCATCTTTTTTTTCTCTACTAGAGGGGATATGTTCATTCATAAAAGAGATAGTTATTCCTCAGACTCTTTGTATGGTGTGGTTTGAACCTATTTTTTATTTTTATGGAAAAAGATGAAAGGAGGTATCATTAATGAAAACTAATTATGTATTGTACAAAAGGGCAATTGCTATCAGTTTTAAACTCTTCCCTTTGGTTTAAGTTAATTTACTGTTCCTTCTATGGATATTAGCAGAAGCGGTCTCTTTGTTAGAGATCATCTTGGCACCATCTACTTTTTTGAGTAAAATCTACTTCTGGTAACATTTCTAAGTTAACCCTTCTTACCCCAAACTATTTTATTTTAGTTATTTAATTTTGTTTTATTTTTCAGGTCTTCTTTCACATATCCTCTTCTTTCCCTCATCTTTGAATGTTCTGTGTTTCTGCTTTATCTCATTATTGTCTCCTTGTATGGGGGGAAAAAAGAAGAGTATTGAAGATAATGTCTAGTGGAATGGTGCTGCTTATTTTTCTCTTTATTCTTGTTTTGATTGGTTGTTTTTAAAGGAAGGAGATTTGGGTGAATTCCTAATACTCTTATTCCTTTTGCAGATTCATATTCCACATTGAAGAGGAGAATTTTGAAGGGCCTTTCCAGGGGTTGCATAGCAAATCTGATGAAAAAACTTTGAATTTGCACCCACTCCTCCTATAAAAATCTTTATTGTCTGTCACAAACACATTTGCACTCTATAATATCACCATTAAAACCAGACAGGTAATATTTATTCATGCTTATGAGTCTCTCTGGGTTCTAGAGTGGAGAAAAAGAATGGACCAGAATGTCACCAGTCAAGATTCAAGGGGCTGTCCAATGTAAAGGAGTTGATGATCCTGGGGAGTCCCTTCCAACTCAGGAATATGAGGTGAGTCTTCTCAGGCTGAATGGCAACAAAGATTTACCTCCATGGTTTTCCCAGCCCACAGAATAAACTGTGGCACTTTGAGGCAAGCCCTTAAGTGCTGTTTGCAATGATTACCTGAGTGCTTATTGGGCCAGACTGAAGGAGTTGCTCAGTCTAGTAATTAGAACAATTACAGGGGAAGCCTGAAATGGAGATTGGCTGTCTTTTAGCTCTTTGATTCCTCACTGTTTATTTTATCTCACAGCCATGAAAGAACTGGACCCCGGTGGAGCTGCTGGTTGCTGCTGTTTCTTCTACTCCCTTCAGAGCAGGTGAATCTTTTGTAGTGGTCTTGCTGTTTATGCAGACTTAAAGAACAAATACACTGTGTGCTTATAGAAGGTAATGATTTAAAATACAGCCACCTAAAAAATGGTGGAGCATCAAAGGCCATTAGACTGTACTAAATTTGTAGTAAATGATTGCGTAATAATGTTTGGATTATTTTTTTTTAATTAATTATGTTTCAGTTACGAGATATTAAATAAGCACTTAAAAAGTTATTAGGTTTTTTTTTTGAGAAAAAAGTCACATGTAGTCACATACTAGAAATAACTTCTTCAAAATTATGTAACATATCCATTCAAACTGTATTCTTGAGACACTTGAAGTTTGGGCTTTTGCTTATGCGTGAACAAATGGGAAAACTCATTCTTGGCTTATTCTTTTTTCACCATCAAGCAATCCCAAAAAGTTCTTGCAGCAATTAACACCTGTTCCTGTCTTCTTTTCTTTTTTTCTCTTAACTTAATGTAGTAGAAGTATAAAATTGGCATAAAAATTAACATTTATTTGTATTAAATCAGAGAGTTTTGCTTCATGCTCATTAAGGACAAACAGACACACACACAGTTCTGCTGAAGTTGAATAGGACTTCAGGAATGATTTATCTGAATGCTGCGATATCAGTAATCTGTGTTATTCTGTGGGAACATGGAGTGCTTTGCAACACAGGAATTATTTTTCATGGGATCGATTTGATAATTGCTTAGTAATAGATAGTAATAGAATTTTAGCAATAATGTAATACTAACAACAAACAAGAAAAAAACTCTTTTATATCTCATTCTTTACTAGTGAAGGAGGAAAATCACTCACATCTGAAGGGCACTGCCTTTACTGTAGCCTTTGATCATACTTCATATTTCTAACACAGTGCAAAAATGAACAGCTTAATTGTCATTAACTTCAACCTGACTTCTGTTATATCTTTTTAATGCTGATCAAACAGAGTTTTAAATGCCATGGAAAATGCAAAGAAAATTAGCCATTTATATGCTTATTCACATGATACTTGACGGGCACTAAACAGGGAGGGAGAACAGAGCTGGGACTTGCTCATTGTCCCTTGAGGGAGGTGGTGATGCCTGACCAGAGAAACAACACGAAATAGCTTTGTCTGCACCTGTTGGTAAATTGTTATGTAAGCGTAAAAGATTTTTATGTTGCAATTAAATTGCCTTCCTGTAACCCACAATACATAAAATGTTTCCCTTTAATACTCCTCCTCTAATGGGGAAAGTTTATGCCTCTCATTCACATGAGAGTGATAATGCTACTCCAAGCTGTAGACAGCAAGGCTGTATCACTCAGCTTTGGTCAAAATACAGTTTATTTGCTTTTACTGGAATGAACACAGGCCTGATATTTATTGCCTTGCCAGTGTCTTCTGGAGTAATGGTAGCTTTCTACTTGGCCATATTTTTCACTCTGTTATCCATAGTTCACCTGTCTGACTCATCATTTATTCTGAAAGCTTTGGTTTCCTCAACTTATGATGCTTTTATATTATTTTACGTGGTTTTATTCACTATATATTATTTTTCACTAAGAGTCCTGTTTGTCAAAGACTTTCAAATTTGTCTTGGGAAGCTGAGATATTTCCATTAGGAATCACCCACTGGTGTTGTTTCCAGCCTTGTATTTGCTGGTGACAGACACACATACATACCCTTGCTTCAGTTTGCTCTTTTCCTTATCATTTCTCATACTGCATGATGTGTGAAAACCCATGATAAAAGCTCATCAAAGTCAGCAGAACTCTTCATTTATCTGAGTTAGATTGCTTTTGTCATCCATTAGTCTTGAAGAGGCCCATCTTTCAAAGCATGCCACAAAGTGCTCTGTGAGTATCACAGGTGTGCTGCTGTATGTGGGGCTCCTTTGAATATATAAACTAATGTGTTCTGTGTATTTCTAGACAGAGTCAGAACCTCAGCTGTTTTAAAGTGATTATAACTTGATGTTTTTGCCATGATTCACTGGCTCTTATTCTATTGCCTATAGTATTTCAGTAAGCAGTCCCTCTGAGCTTTTATGTCTCAGTATGAAAACATTACGAGTTATCTTTTCAGCAGGCAGAATTAATGTATGTTCTGGGCTTCTTTTTTTAATATATCTGCCTATATTTTTAGCAAAGAGAAGTGTTTGGAGTTTTGTTTGTTTGTAGTATTAGGATTTTTTTTTTTAGCAGTGTCTCTTGCCACTCCAATTTCACTGGAAACTTTTTTTCCTTTTTAGACTTGTATTTAACCCTGGCTCTATCTACTAATATAAAACAAGTATTTATGTTCCTCCTTGCCAGTTGTTTTAAATGCTTTTCATACCATTTTAAACGATTACTTGTTTAACAGCATCCACACATACCCACAACCACAACAGAATCTGGACTCTGCTTTTTACTGGTGATATTTTCTTGTCTGCGCAGACAAAGCCATGTTAAAATTTTCTTTGTCAAGTCACTAAACTTTTATTTATAGTATGTTGGATATTTCCCTTGGTGTTTTGCTTCTAAAAGGTGTTGATTCCCATCCTATCAATGTTGTAAGCCTAAAAAGTTCAGAGCACTTGGAACTTGATAGAAATATATGATTCCTTGTAGTATTAATTTCTATGTTAAACCACAGTATATTGCTTCTCTTATCACCATTTTCTGGTTAGAATGCCTTCTTCTTTTTTACAGAATTTTTATTTAATTAACTTTTTCTTCAGTCTACTTGTTTTTATTTCATGAGTCCTAGTAAAATTGAGACTTACTGAATATTATTTGGCTAAATCTAGAACTATTAGGAGCCAAAACAATTCTCAGCATCTTATGGGCTGCTCCCAGGAGAACCAGCTGACACATGTTGCCATTAACTGCTCCTAAACTCCTTCTGTCTTGCTGCATAGAGATGGAAAAGAGGCAAGAGAAAGACTCCTGCAGTAGATTTACAGTAAGAACTGTATTCTTTTGAGAAATTCCCTGAGTGCACTTTTAGCATTTTTGAGGGTTTCCTTCATCCTTAACCTCATCATATTCATGTGTGTTGTGGACAACATGCAACAACAGCTCAGGGGCTCAGCCCTTAGAAGTTTCCATATATGAGGGCAAAATAAAAGTTATACTTTCACTTACGCACTTTCATCTGCCCAAAAGTGGATGAAAACTTTTATCTTAATCTTACCTTCCTTTGCACCTAATGGAAACATTTTTCATTTCCTGGTCTGACCAGCTCCAGGAGTAGTTTAATTTTATTGGGCGTGTGCTATAATGAAAAACAAAAGCAATGTATCTGTAAAGCTACTCACAAGTACATATGGGCACTAATTCCACTGCTCTGAGAACTTACTGCTGTGGATTTGGTGCAGTCAAGAACCCTTTCCTCTCTGTTCCCTGCTGTTTCTGACTTGATTGGTAGGATTGTGTATTATGGCTCAATCTCATAAATGTTGAATTTAGTGCTATGAATAAAACCATTGAAGATGGCAAATACATAGTTCTTTTTTCCGCACTGCAGATGAAGAGCAAAGTTTTCTGGTACAGTCAGTGGAGCTGTTGTAGCTAAAAAAAAAAGCTTTATTTGATTACAAAGCTAAACATTAACAACAGATTTGCGAGCCAGTGGTTTTTCTAAGTCCTCAGAATAAAACATTAACTGATTTGCATTAACATTTTCTTCTTAAAACAGTTGAGTCATAAAGTCTAAAATTTCAGTGAATGTCAATCTTATCAGTGATAACAATAAGTAGATATTATTACACTCTCCATCTGTTCCTTCTATCTTTCGTTTTGTGAAAAAATGTTCATTCAAGTAGGTAATTTAACCTCCAGACTAACTAAAATGATATTTGCATCAGGCACTTGATCAGCAACTTAATTTCACATAGTGTTTGTAAAATATTTAAAAAAAGAGGAAGGTGGTCATACTGTACAAAAGTGGAAGGTGCAAAAGGCAAAGTAGAAAGGCT
Organism: Empidonax traillii; assembly: GCF_003031625.1. Taxonomy (NCBI): domain Eukaryota; kingdom Metazoa; phylum Chordata; class Aves; order Passeriformes; family Tyrannidae; genus Empidonax; species Empidonax traillii. The sequence continues at coordinate 1,094,475 of NW_020955278.1, forward strand.
GACTGCCTGATTCCACTCCTACCCAAACCTTGCTGTCCTCCTATTCACTCACTCCCCAGACACAATGGGCAAAAATTCCATTACTCTGGGTTTAGGAGGGTGCAGATCTGAAGAATTTTTCACTGGATATACCTCTATGGAAATTCATTAATATAATCCTGGAGTGATGAACTGAGGAATTAGGCCCTTTCTTTTTAATAAAACTCATGTTATTAACTGAGCACTTTTCTCCGTGGAAATCTCATCTTCAAAAATAACTCTTGATCTTGGAAACCTCTGCAAACACACCCACCACTGAGACTAGATCTTCTGAAGTTATTCATTTTGTTGAGATTGGCTGTGACTCTACTTTTTTGGTATGCTGAGACAGTGACACCGGCAAAGATGACATTTCGTCAGCTGCTAATGGGAGCTGTCTCCCAACTCAGGCAGCTCCAAGGCCATGGGATCGGTTCGTAATTCAGGATGGCGAAATTGCTTCTTCACACTGTGAATCTTGGTGTGTTTCAAGGAGAATTACATTCTCCATTTCTCCTCCTACAACTAATTGCCTGGCAGTAGAGGAACAGAAAAGAAAGAAGACCCTTCAGACTTCGACTGCACTGACCTTGAAGATGTAAGCTGTGCCTCTTGTAAATAGACAGGGCACTGTTTTTAGTAAGAGAATCTAAAATAACAGAAGAGTATTACAGATAGCATAGCACCCTTTGATTGTAATTGTCTAAGTTATTTTAGACCAACAGGTTTATTTACTATGTGTGTTTTACATTTTTCTTCTAATACTATTAAGGAAGACAACTTTGGATCAATTCCCTTGGAAACCATGAACTCAGTCAAGGTGAAATGTATAAACCACTCAGTATTGCAGATCTGCTTGGCCTCTTTCCATCCATTTGTGTATTTTGTCCTTCAGGCTATTTTTATTAGTTCTGTTTGTATTTTTTCAGTGTGTCCTTTCCTTATAAACTTAAATTCATAAGCGAGAAAAAGCCCATGAACAGTAGAACAAATGACAAAATCAAAATGCTCGAAGAAGTGAAAGTATCACTTCAGAATGTTCGTTTTACTATTTCTTCGTGACTGTCACATATTGGATCCTTCAGTCCTTTACCATTTAAACTCTTATTTATTTCTTACATGCAGACTCTGATTAGCCTCTCCAGTTGCTTGATGCTATTCTGAGAAGTGTAAACGAATGTTGACCTGCTAATATTGAATTCTCTTTTTCTGTG
>NW_020955278.1:1095810-1152403 GCF_003031625.1 Empidonax traillii
AAAAAAAAAAAAAAAAAAAAAAAAAAAAAAAAAAAAAAAAAAAAAAAAAAAAAAAGACATTTTTGAATAATTAACCTTTTTGCAGCTGAAAAGAAAGAAGTTTAATTAAATTAACAATTTAACTACTTTTTTCTGCCAGTTTGACGTGAAGCTGAATGAGAAGCACAATATTTGGGTTTTAAATGTAATTTCAGATAATATTAAAAAAATTAAAATTCCAACAAAGGACATTTTAATTTGCAGTAGATGCTGATAATAGATCTTACAATGTAATCATCCTCCAACTACAGTGATCAAAAGTTCAGCAAATCTGTCTTATGAGGGCAAGTTATCTCACTGATACAACTAGTCTTGCTGTTATGATTGAAGTTCCCTATTTTTAGCATTGAATCTAGATAGAATGATTAAAAAAAAATTAAAAATATTTTTTACATGGCCACATGATGAGTCTAAAAAGCCATAATTCCCACTAGAATGTTTTTTTTCTTGGAAAAGACAAAGCTCTGCCTATCCTTTCATGTTTTTCCAAGCTCATCATAGTCTCTGCTTAGGGCAAAAAAAAAAAAAAAAAGGAAAAAAATTACTAGCCAGTTCCCTAGTCCAATATATCTGGTTCTGTGGATTAAGTGAGGCTGGAGATCTGCATTTTCTATAAATTATTGTAATTTTATCCATTGCAATGAGAATCACTATAGGTTTTAAATGAAAATATTGCATTTGGTTTAAGGCAACCATAAACATCTTCATTAATATCTCACCAGAGTCTGTGATTGTTTGAAATAGCACAAGAGCACAGAGAGATTGCTAAAGGGCAGCCCTGGTAGTGGGAATATTGCTTTCACACATCCATCAATCATTGTCTTACTTTAGGTTTGGGAACAAATAAAGATGAAAAAAGCTCAAACACAAACGACGTTCCTATTTGTTACAGAATTCTTTTTATTTATGATTGTTTGAGCCATAGTACAGAAAAGTTCTCTTTCATGTGAGTGCTGTCCTTTTTGCAACACAAAAAAATAGACACTGGGGTTTTTTTTATAACCTGAAATGATTTGTTGAAATTCTCATTTTGAGCACAGAAAAAAAAAGATGCAAAACAATTTAATTTTATAATGTCAATATCACAAGTATCTCATAATTTGCAACCGCTGCAGCCATAACTATTGTTTGAAATGTCACGTTCAGAATTTTGAATTAACAGGCACAATTATTTTGTGGTGTGTATTCTCCCTCCTACTTTTTATTGGAAAGACCTTTTCTCTGAACAGTTACTGATGGAGCTCCTTGTTCAGTGTATGATTAAATGTGAAATATTTCCCAGACTGTTATAAGTCTGGTCACCTGGAATGTATCTGTGAGTGTGTGGGATAATAAAGACTATTGCTAAATTATTTTGGGCAATGAACTTTTGATCAAGTCATTAAATTAGACTGAAGAGGCTCTTGGGAGAGCCAAAGGACTTCTGCTCATCATAAGTAAAGGCAGGATTGAAGAGGGCTGAAAAGAGGAAGGTTGAATGATTAGAGGAGAAGGGAATCTATGGCATATATGGAGTTCTTCCCTGGTAAAAACTCCAGTTCAGCTGATGTATGGTGCAGGAATACAGAGGTCAATGCTCTGTGCCTAGAAATACTGAGAGCTGTTCCTTGTGTTATTATCTCCCTCTTTTGAAGAAGCCAGAAACCTCAGCAGAAGACTCTATTGATCAAGCCATGATATAGTCCAGTTATAAATAACAATAGAAATAGTGAGACCTCTCCTTGCTCTAGGATAGATCACTTTGACAGAGAGGTGCACCAAGTATCCAGTGAAACTTCAGAGTGGGGTTTAAGAACCATTGGATTCTTGGGGTTTTTTGCATCTGTATTCTGTGTGCAGAAGGCAAGGAAAGATGGATCTTCAGTGAGAAGCAGAGAACAGCAGGTCTCTTCATATTTCATCTGTATTTTCTACGTAGTAATGTATTGTTACGTTTTCAATACAGTAATGACTATTCTTTCCTTCTACCTTGCTGATATTGCTGTCAGATCTTCCTATTGCAATACTGTAACTCTGGTTACTGTCTCGTTATTTTGTGCCCATTATTTTCTTTACAAGGCACCTAAACATCTAAGCTCAGGGTTTTCTGCTTCCATATGTACCAACAGAACCAAAAGTAATTTCCTTTTCTGATATAAGCCATTCATCCTTTGTGTAGATGATTTGGCATCCTAGCTGATATTGGCTTATTGTTGTCACTTACGCCTTTTTTTAAGTCTCTAAATTCCAATTTTGCATTTCAGAATATTTAGTGATGTGCAGCAAAAACAAAATGCAGAAGTGTAACATAACATCAGTGGTATTTTAGTGAGAACCTTCCAAGTTACATCCTCCATATAACCTGGCAGGTTAATAATATTTCTCAGCTTCAAAGTGTGTTAGTTCATTTCAGCAGGGCAAAGGTTGCTCATGTTTTTGGGCAGGGTAAAAAACAATTTGGAAAGATTTACTTAATTAGCAGAAACAAAAGTGAAAATCCAACCTATTAAATGTAGAAGCTATTAAGGAGACAGATGGATAAACAAAGCTGTTTTTCTCTTTGGCTTTGGGTCCAGTTATTAAGGGTGGTAAAATCAGCATAATCCTTCCATTTGCTCCAAATTCTAGGTCAATACTAAAAGCTGTGCATGAGCAGTGCAAGAGTTTTGAAAATTTAGCTTCTGCTCTGGATACTCACTCCATCTGGATTCTTTATTATGGCTGCACACACGGGCCATCAGGACAGCTGTCAGAATAGGTAATGGATTGGGATTCCTTCTGCAGCACCTTTCTCTTTGGATAAATCTTCCTCCCTCCTGTCCCTTCCACACTCCACACCCTCAGCTCTAGAGCAGAAGCAGAAAAAGCCTCCGAATTCTATTTGGTCACCAGCCATTACACCAGCAGTTTACACTCACTGGTAATTAGTCAGTGATAGATAATCAATTTCATAGAATCAGATAATCATAGAATAGTTTGGATTGAAAGTGACCTTAAAGATCAGCTAATTCCAACACTCCTGCTCTGGGCAGGGACACATTCCACTGAACACTGCTTGCCCGAGTGGGAAAATTTAAACTTGTAAAATGAAGGTTGGAACAATACTACAGAAAATCTACAAGGTTTGGGGTTCTCTGTGATTCCCTGGTCTACATAAGCAAGCAAATTACCATCCACTTATACAGTCTCCTTGGCAGGAAGGTCTGCTGTGTGAATCGATCACTGTGGCCTCATCTTTCACCTTCCTCACCTAGTGTTTCTCAGTAGGTTCCATTTGGACACAACCAGGCTTTATACTGGTTTTCTGTTGTTTTGTGCATCTCTATCCAGAAATGCATCCCTGTTCCTGTCATTCACCTTGAAATTCGCTTCTCTGGAAATCTCTTTGTATTTCAAACATGCACTAATATACAACTAGAGCAAGCAAACCTCTATTTTGCAAGTCTTTAGGAAATGTAGGGGTGCAGTATGCAGGTAGAATAGCCAAAAAAGGGCATTTCAAATTTAGTCATACACCTCAATAGAACATGCTCCCTGCTTCCCCAACCTTGTGTGCAAAACTGGAAGGCTGGAAAAATTAATTTTTCTGTTGCTTCGGTGGCACCGTGGAAATGCTCTTTACATTTTTAAAAGTAAATTAATCCCTGAGCAGCGACTGAACACATTATATGTTCAAAATATCAAAAATGTTCCCTGTGCCTCCTGCATAGACTTCTAGATTGATTTATTTATGCATTAAATACTCAGCTTTGATATTAATCGCTAGCTGTAAATTTTATGCATGCTCAAATGTTTCCTTAATTTCTTCAAAATGTATATGAAATATTAATATGTGGATTGGGACAGTTTAGTTCGTTAACTATAAATTAATAGTTGGCCTTCATTATTTAGTATTTAAATTCCGTCTTCCAGTTTTTGTGCTTTTTCCTGCCCTAATTATTCTTTTCCTAATGGAAGTAATTATAGAGTGATACAGCACCAGGTCAAAAAATATCTCTCCATATTTAAAAAGATTCTTAAATAAATTCATTTAGAAGTCAGAAAGTCATCCCAGTGTACAATGTTTTCTTAACCCTGTGAAGGTAGAAAGGAAACAATACATTTTTAAAATCTTACATCTTTACTTGTCTGATTTTGATTAGAGTGGATATTCATGGTGACAACTGCAAGAGTAATACATATGTGTAGTACTGAGTTCACCTGAATGAACTGTGTAAACAATCTAGTCCTTAACTTTGATGTAGTCTTGTTAATATTGCTCACGCTGTAAAGTCATGTATTTCGAGAGTTATTCTTCTAAAGCTTGTAGGAGTACTTATGGATGAAGATTGTGCTTAATGGAGGGCATAAATTATTGCAGCTCCAATGGAACCAAGAGAATAAAAAGGAATATGTAGCCTATCTAATACAAAACAAAACCTATTAAAAAAAAAAAAAAAAACAACAAAAAACCAAAAAAAAACAACAAACCTCATTTTTAGGATGAAGGACCTGATCCTAGAATAAAAATTGTTATTTTTCTGTAGAGATAGTTCAGATATTTACAATGCAGCACCTACCTCTGAGCCAGTCATGTCAGACTTTCTTCATACTCAAGGGAGAAACAAAGAATTTTAGATGATAGTTCTTAGAATATTCTAAGATTGCTGCCTACTTAGAGGTGTAAGGAATCACACCTTAAAGCAGCATTTTTTAGCTGAAGTGACTAACTTGGGTACCCATGCCTATATTAGTGAACTTAATCCCCTTGTTTGATGGACCCCATGTTAGCTCCTGAAATTTTCACTGTACAAAAGACAAAAAGCAACTGAAATAATAAAACCAATATATCAAGAATTCAGCAAGCCACTTCTAAAGCTTCTGTTGTCTGTGCAATATAGTCAGTAAGTCACGTACATGAAAGTAGCTGAAACAGAAGTGAAATAGGCACCAGATAACTTGTTCAAACAGATATATCAATTTCCTCCCCCCAGCTGCTCATGCTATAAGAAAGTAAAGTATAAGGGGAAGGAGCAAAATTTAACAGAGAATGTCTGACTTGGAAATTTCTCAGAGATTTTGAAACAAAAGCTGATTGTTTGGGGGGTTTCTTTGTTTGTTTGTTGTTTTTTTTTCCACCTTTCCCTGCCTTTCTCCCACCCCATCCTTTAGGTAGTGTCTGATTTGTACTTATCTTCTGCATCTGACCTGCTACTTATTAAACTGTCACTGCATTTCCTGAAGCTTCCAGGCTTTGTAGTTTGGGTGGAAATTTAGTTATAAGACAAGGCAGAAGAGAAATTAGGTTGTTAGTCTCCTGACTCAGTCACTGCCTTGCCTGTCCTCCCTGTACTGAAGGACTCATTTTTCAGGTATAGGCTTTTTTCCATGATGATCCCTCTTTAGATTTCATTTACTATTCAAAATTCTCCCTGTTGTTCTTTATTCTGTGAACATATTGAAAAAATGTAAGGGAATGTGCTGATAGCAACACAAAAGGTGAGATTCATCATTCATGCTTCACTCTTTAGTACTTTCACTAACAGAATTGTTGGTGTGCACCCAAAGATGTTAAAAGGGGGAAAAAACCTAAAATAACTGCCTTAAAGAGATGAGGGGAGGGAAATGAATGCTGATGGCAGCTGTTCTTCGAGACACTGGCATGGGAGCTCAGAGGACAAGAGCAGACGTTGCAGAATATTCCTGGGGACCCATTAAGCCATTTCATATCACCTAAATTTTTGTTTGTTTTTTTTTTTGTTTGTTTGTTTTGTTGTGATTTTTGTTTGTTTGTTTGTTTTGTTGCTATTAACACAGTGCTATGGTCAACTATGTGACAAAAATCCCATCAGTAGCAGCAGAGTTACTCATTCATGACTGACTAATTCTTCCAGTGTTAACAAATAGAGTATAAAGTATCCTGTGGCACAGAAAGTTGGTTCTGCTGCAACTTTGTCAGGGGAAAGAAGTGCATCGTGTCTTTCTTGGGTCAGTATGATCCAGCACCTGATAACTCATGTGAATCATAAACTGCAGATATGTTATTATGCCAGTGATAAATAGTATGAAAATCAGTTTCCCACAGGCTGTTTGCTGAGTTCTTCACAAAAATGAGCAGAAATATTAAACTCAGTCTCACATTTATTGAGGCAATATACTACCACATGATTTAAAAAGTGTTGCTGAATTAATCACTATTTCACAAACCTCAAATGCAACAAGCTGTTCAGATTTCTACACAGGTACAGTGCAGAGTCACCATCAGTTCTGTGGAACACAACAACACTGAAAAGCTCTTTAGCTAAATGATTGTTAGGCTTTTTTTTTTTTTTTTTTTTAAACACGTCTTTAAACTGTCTCATTTGGAACAATTATAAATTCACAAGATTTTATGGCTTGAAGGGGGATGAGGATAGTGATACATCTTTCAATTATGTGTTTATGACCATAGCAAGTGGACTGTGTGATTCACATCTCCAGCTATTAAGGTGCCTTTGTTATAACCTCAGGCCTTTACCTTATCCTAGATGGACTTCACAAAACGATGGTTCCTACCTTTGGGATTTATTAAGCAGATATGTTGTCCTTCACAGTTCTGAAGAAAAGGTCAGCTTCAGAATGTTGCTGTTCCCTACAAGCAATCATCAGAAAATACTAATATTGGAACTGCTTGGTATCTTAAATCTCAAGATAATGGTGCTGGGGCTTTCCAGCTCCACAGCAGGCTGAATCTAAATTCTGTACAGTTGACTCCAGAAATGTGTTGAGTGGCTGCCATCTCTTTTAATACAACCAAAGTGGTCTGTTTTTAACCATGGGCTTCATTTAATCAGTGTAGTTGGAATTTTGGCTATGGGCTGTCATTATCTCATTTACTTAAGTTGTCCCATTTTTCCAATGTGAATGCATTTGCTGAGTAGAGAAATCCTCAAAAAAAAATTGCCAAATCTTCTTACTGTTTTGTGTCTAGGCAGAAATCTCCTACATGGCACATCATTTGGAATAGAAAGAATAAAGGGTAATGCCCTCCAGTGATAAAACAATAGCAAATTTAGAATAATTGAATTGCAACATATTACATGACACCGTGTGACCTTGGGATCTGAAAATAACTGCATAAAGATGGGAGGAAGTAAAGAGAGATAACGACTCTACTTCTAATAATGGAGAAAGAAAAACGCTAATGCACCAAAATACTGATGCCAGAGTTGCATAGCTGTTAATGAATCCTGAAGAATGCTCAGGTTATTGGGGACATTCAGAACTGTGAAAGCCTGGATTATTTGAGTTATTGTGCTAACAAATACATATGCACAGGAAAAAGAAGGAATCCTCCCCTCTTCTGGACTACATTAAAACTAACAAACAAACAAACCCCAAAACCTTAATCGTTTTCTAACCAATTTTTTTCTATTATATTCTACCTGGAATTAGTTGTCTTGCCTAAACCAAAGCAGCAGTTGAGAAGTCCATATATTTCTTTTAAGGCTAAAGATAAATGAAGGTCTGAGCCTCCTTCTCAGTTTTTCACAGTCCAGTCCATCTGTAGCAGGTTTTGTTTCAGACACAGTAATTTCAGTAAACTTACCTGGAATAGAGCAGTGTGTTGATCAGAAACATGAAAAAAAAAAAAAAACAACCCAAAAAAACAAGAGTTATGGGAATTTTATTTTTTTTTCTACCGTATTCTCCAACAGATCCTTGGGAACTGTGGTGTACTTGTAACAGCCATTGAGCAAAATACAAAATTTAGGTCTTAATATCTCTTCTTGCAAAGGCATTAACCTTGAACTAAGACCAGAAAATAAGCTTAGTTTGCTTAGAAACTAAGAACAGATTTGATGCATCATTACTGATTTAGCTACAGCTAGGCTGATGCAAAACTGATGTGCAAGTAGTGAGAAAATTACAAAAATAATTTGAAATTATTTTTATATGTGCTGTATGGATAGGCAAGAGCTTGGATATGCAGAGTGGAGAACAAATAATTTTATCTTCATGTTCCATGTAGAGTTTTCTGAGAGCATTTTTCATGCATGAGTTGTTCTTTCTACTAATGACAGTTGGAAACCGTAGTGCATTTGAAATCTGATGAGCATCAATTCCAAATTGCTTTTCGGGTGTGGTGTGAATCAATTAATATCTTCTGCTCTGACATAAATTCAAAGCCTACAGTTTTCAGAAGCATATCTGGTATAATTGTAGAATGTGCAGTATGTTTGGATGAGCATTCTAAGAGGAATATAGAGATAATTTTATGCAACTGTACCTATGAAACAAAATCAATGTTATTTTCTACTGATATTCACAGAGGCATAAAATAGACTCAATGCTAATAATTCTGCTAATTGCACATATGCTTATGCATGTTTATGAATATAAGATAATCAGAGTACCTCGGAGCAAAGAGAAGCACAGCTCTTAGGAGGACATTTGCTAACTAAAGCCATCAAAATAATAAAAGTTAGTTTATCAAGAGAACAACAACTGATCACCACAGAAGAGTCTAGGTGAAAAAACCAGTCTCAGTTTTAAGAACAGATTTTTCTAATAATTCAAATACTTTATTTTATTTTTCTATATTAATTTGAATTTGTTTTTAAAAAAGAGAGACAATCTGCTTTTCTTACTATTATTTAAATATCTTTAATTTTATGAACTCCTTGTTTCATTTAACAGGCATGTTTTTTATAAACTGGAGAAATCCAGCGATGTCCAATATGTTTTGAAATACTTTGGAAAGAACTAATATTTCCTGAACGTCAAATGATGAGGAAATTCCCTTGCAAATAGATATTTTAATTGAAATATTTAAGCGTTTCTCCTCCTACTTCTCTCTGCTTCCCATTGCTACCTTTTTGTCAGGTCATGGGGTTTTTTTTCTCTCACTTTTCCTCCCCTAATTTTGGGAGCTGTCTTCCTCTTCACTACCTTTTCCTGCCCAGGGAAGCACTCAGAACATGAGATATCTGTGCTTGGAGTTCTAAGCCTGCAAGAAGGTCCTTGCAGCTCTCAGATGTGAAAAGACTTCATTGTGTCACTCACAGATGGTGTCTTTAAAACAGTAACAAGCATTGCCTTACCTTAAATTTTTGATATAAAATATTATTGCTTCAAGTCCAGTTGTGGTTTCTTGAATTCCTTTATGGTGTGTTAAAAAAGGTGAAGAGAACAGCTGCAGAATGAATGTTGCAGAACCAAACAGTGAGCCTGGAAGGCCCCTCTTGTGGATATTGGGAAGACAACAAGATATCTGAGAGCTGATTCCTGAGACGCTGTGCTTGTGGAAAAGCCTCATCAGACAAGCAGGAAGGGACACCATTTTTTTTTAGAATTAGCACTCTGAAACAGCTGGAATGAAAGAAAGTAGCCAGGCTGAGAGTGAGACAATGTGGAGGGGCTTTTAGAAAGGAGTCAGAGCCCTTTACAGCTGAAACCTTGAGAAGAGGCCAAAAAGGGTGAATAATATTGCTAGAGAGTCAACACAGCTTCTGTAAAGGGAAGTCAGCACTCACACATATGCCCAAGTTCTTAGAAAGAGTCAACTATCACTAGGATAACATACAAATAGTCAGTTTAAAGGAATTTAATTAAATTAAAATTAAATTATGACTTTTGTGTTTTAAACAATATTCTATCACAGATAAGGAGTGAGGGTGGATTTTTTTAGATTAATTAACGGTTGAAAGAAAAATAGAAACTTCACTAAAAAGGCCGAGCTGAATGAGAGAAAACCCAGCTGAATATTTATGGCACTGGAAATTATTGAGTGAAAACTAAAAATTGCCATATCTTACTCATGACTGTCTCAATGTTTATAGAAAATGGAGAGCTGTTGGCAGAGTGGCTAAAGAGGAAAATCAAAGCTGTGTGTAAAAGAGAAGTAGCTTATCTTTGTCAGGGGAGAATGCATTTAGACCAATTAATGTAAACATTATATCATATAGCTACGAAGTGCCAATGTTTAGGAATAGTCTGAGTAGCCAAGTTTTGTCGCTTGGAAAGTATTCTCGAAGATTTCACTTTGTGCCTCCACTGAGTTGTCTGAGTCTTCATTGCATAAATTATCTCTTGGGTACTTTCAGTGAGTTAAATTTCACAGCTTTTATGATAATTTAGGAGTTCCTACACATTTGCTCTGTTGAATTTTGTATCTCTGGGATTGCTCTTGACTCCATTTTGTATATTTTTGTCATATATTTCCTGCATTGCAGAACATGATAAACACTTAAATACAGTATATTTGGAGAAAGAAAACAAAGCTACGAGTATCACAGAAAAACCAAAAAAGAAGTTGAGTGGCCATATAGTAGTTAGAAATACCTACAGTTCTTCCTTGAAGGAATCTGGTGATGAATTCTCTTCCCTGGGAGCTCAACATATCTGCATATGCTGCCCACTGTAACTGGAGCCTCAAGGAATTTGAGGTCTTATGGTTTTATTCTGCTATTTGCCAAGAATTTCCTCCTTTCTTTTCTTCCTTCTTTCTTCCACTCTGGTGTCTATTGCTTGGGATGAAGAAGGATGAGCACTTTGTGGGGTTTGGCTTTGTTCTGTTTCAGCAGTAGAGCAACCATGTTTCAAGAGCTATTGGCTTTGTACTCTGCTCCTTTGGCTTTGGCATCCCAGTGCTAGGAGACATTTCCTTAATTATTTCCTTAATGCACTCTGTTGGGAACAGCCTGCACCTATAGAATATGTGGTTGATGTTGTCAAGCTTAAGTTTGACTGCATAGGAGAAAAATTTATATCCCATCGAATTTGATATTTTACCATGGATGGGAGTACACGGTGGAGACCTTTTAAGGTACTGACAATTTCCAATGTGATATTTCAGCAGATTTCCAGCACCAGTGATTTATGTAGCTAACTTTATAAACTGCAGTTTTATAGAAGAAGTGTTAAATTAAGTCTCCATCACATAAATTGGTGGCTTTCCTTCTGCCTTTATAAATGAAACATTTGAAACCAATACGGCGACTAAAAGAAAATGTCATTTGATTAAATCTAGCTTATGACTCAGTAATGATGTTGAACTGCTACTCTCATTTAGATATCAATCTTCTGCATGTCTTTTAAGAAGTACACACAACCCCAGACTTTGCTTATGATAACAGCATGCAGAGTGGAAATGAGGAAGAAACTCAGATGTATATGAAACTCAGATGCCCATGTCTGGCTGCCAGATGCCCATCCAGCTGGCCTCTCATTCTTCTTTAACAGGACAGGGGAAGAGAATAAGAAGAAAAAGTCAAGATAAAGACAAGAAGGTCACTTACCAGTTATTGTCATGGACAGACCAGATTTTACTTGGGAAAAATTAATTTAGTTAACAGAGAATTAGAAGAGAATTAGATAGTGAGAAACAAAGTAAGATTAAACAAACGCTTTCCGCCATTCCCCTTTTTTTTTCCAGGGTCAACTTAACTCCTTCATCTTCAAAATTCTTCTTTCTCTTCCCCCAACATGAGTGGCAAAAAAAATGAATCATGAAGGCTGCAATCAGTCTGTAACATCATGTCTCTACTACTCCTTCCCTCTCACAGTTTTTCCCTTCTCCAGTGTGGACTGGACTTCCCGTGGGCTGCAATCCCCTGCTTCAGGATAACCCTGCTCCCTTGTGGGCTCTTCATTGGGCACAGGTCCTTCAGGGCATGTCCACCTGCTCCAGCAAGCAGAAAAACACAATATATTTTATGAGAAAAAAAACTCCAGCCAACAAAACAACCATGGATTCGTGCTCTTTTTCATATCACTGATACTCACAAGCAGCATTTGACCTCTGAGAACAGGTAAAGTTTTTCAGTTCTTCAGAATAACCGGTTCTAACCCTTTCATAACCTCATATTTCTGTTCCTACGGTTTTGGAAGATGAGATATCTGCTCAGAATTACGTTGGAGAAAAAAAGTATGACTTTTTCTTGATATTAGGAGTACTCTTATGACAGCTTTCTGTACCCTTCCTCTGCTCATTTTGTCAAGCCTGTGAATATTTGGCAGCTTTACTTTTTTCTTGGAGATGAACAAGGAGCTAAACTACATGGAGGGTTTTCTCAGTTTAAGCTTTACAAACTTGGATCTTTTAATGGGCCTTTTGACCATATTCTACCACCATGAACCACTCACAGAAGGAAATGGGAGTTTATATAGAGCTGTAAAATAATGAGGCAAAACAACCACCTTAGAAGATCGAGAATTTTTTTATTAATACTGAAAAAATAAACTGCATTAAACGACAATTTTAGTACAGCTTTAGGAATATTGTGATTTCATTTTCATGTTGCTTTTTTGAAAGATTGCATTTGAAATACAGCAAGGAAACACCAACCATCATCTCATCAAGGTAAGTTCCACTAGCACTTTGGTAGGACTACCTGGTGCAGCTGGTGTTGCTAATCATGTAGTGTGAAACAGCTGGGACCTGTTATCTTTCCCTATTTACTCTCTGTCTGCTTCTGGCTCTTGCTATAATTCTAGTGAAACACAAGGGAGCCCAAACTAAAAGAAACCATGATGCTTGCAGCAGAATGGAAAGCAGCTAAGCACCTGGATTTAAATTTTTGTTGTTAAAACCCAGCATTTCCAGCTGAACTGTAATTTTGCAGGCATTTGACTTTGTATTTTTAAGCTTGTGGGTTGCTTTTTTTTTTTTTTTTTTTTTTTTCCCCAGGGTGGTTAATCTTGTATGTTCACAAGACTGGATCTTGCGCTGTAACAAAACAAACAAACAAACAAATGTAGAAAGAAGAAAATTAGCATTTTATGGTTCTCATTTTATGCTGGCTGGTTAATGTCTGTGAGTTAGCAGGATTGAATGACATGTTTCATGCTACACTAAACCTACTAGTGTCTGATATTTTAATAATATTTAGATTCATATGATAAACTCTTCCATAGTTTGATAATAAATATGGAAACAAGAAAATAAACCTTTTCACCGTGCAATTTTGTTGATATAGGGATGCAGAGGCAAGAAGAGACTTTCAGCCAGGATAATGGCTTCTTCCTGTGGGAGGGAAAATAAAACCACAGCAAAGGCCAACTAAAAAAACTCTGAATACCCACATGCAGCACTCTTAAGGAAGAACAAGAATGGATTGTGTGTGACTGCAAACATTATAAAAACAAACAAACAAAAAGGAAAAAAAAAGGGCAGATAGGGAGAAATCATACAAAATCTATTCTCTTTCGGGGAGGGAAAAAAGCCCAAACCAAACAAACCACCTTTCTAATAACATTCAGGAGAGGAAGACTACTTTCCATTAACATGACCAAGCATCTGGAGTAAAAACTTGATGGAAAAAGTTTTACCTGATGATATTTCCCCAGTCACTTCCTCTTCCAGTAGGTGGGATAGTAAATGTATTATATAGATTGCAGAATGGGAGGGGTTCAAGATTAGATTTTACAAACCTTATTTCCTGATGGTACAGTAGTTCAAATGATACTCTTCTTGCTCTCATAGAAAGTCCAAGAAAGGACAATCTATCATTCAAATTGCTTTTTCTTGAAAGGTAAATTGATATTTGCCCAGTGGAGGAAAGCAAACCCCAGTTCTAGAGTCTATATAGAGGTGATCTTAATTAACTGCTTACTACATCACTTGCATTTTGAAAGGTCACAGAAAAACTTCAACAATTTATTTTTTTTTGAAAAATTGAGAAACTGGCAGAACTAGTTCATAGGAAAAAATATTTTAGAAAACAAAAATAGGGTTAGTTTAAAGTTCTACTTAGATGAAGTCTTTGAGGATGGTTCCCTTGCTTGTGATAACAACATGCAGTCCATGTCAACAGAATAAATTAAGAGATGTCAGCAGTCAATTTTGACTAGCTAAAATAAGTTAGGCGCCCAAAAAGCAACTATTCTAGCTACTTAAATTACAATTTCATATAGGTATTGTGGAGCTAGTTTTTGAAATGGGGAGGAAAAATCGGATGAAGTCCTCATTTCAAAAAAGAAATCCCACTGTCAATATTACTTTGGATTTCTGTGCTATGGAGCTAATAATCAAATTCTTATTTATTGACTACTTAATTCTCATTTTGAGTTTAAGAATCATTCTTGTTATCCTATGCATGGTTTCAAAAGACACAGTTTAATCTGAGACTCCCAGCTTAAATCCAGTCACTACTCACCCAAACAATCCTTATAATTTTTTGAGTGTGGATGATAATTTCTGCTTTTGCCAACTAAAAGTGTTTTGGAGCAACATGGTGCATGGTGTTAAGCAGTTGCTGCATTCCATTCTAGAAATGATTGCTTTCTCTTGTAATTAAAGTAATTCATGTACATGCATCGCTTATAATTATGTAAAATGCTTTGAGGGTACAGAAGATAATATTGAGCCAGTGACTGAATAAGCAACCGGTGTCCTTTATTTCTTTACTTAATCTGAACATTAGAAGTTTGAGCTATATCAGGATTTGGGGCCAATTTTAGCAGCAGTTCTCTTAATAGTGAGATCAGTACCCCTGGCTGTGGTGAGAAGCTGTGTCTGCTGTTGCCACGAGCATGATTGAGCTCAAAAAATCCTGTATTTCACTGGAATTAGTCAGGATACACATGATGGGTAAGTCTGCTGTCTGTAGACATCTTCCCCCAAAGTCTGGAATGTTTGCTTTTAACGCTGAAGTTGCACAACAGTTTGCAGCTGGCACAGTTATGTCAGGTTTGTATCTATTTGTGCTGAGTGAAATAATTTAGATTTTGTCCTTCTAAATTAAGTAGTTAAACACTATTAGCCTCATGAAATACTTCTGATATCTTTAAAGCTTGATATTAACTTGGGCATCAATTTTATTTCAATATTTGAAACACTGGGTTTGTTATAGGAGTTCAGTGAAAGGAAGAACAATAGCTACATTTTTAAGTGCGATTCAGATGAATAGCAAGCAACACCTAATCTATTTCTAAAATGATTTTACTTATGCAATTTTGATTTTGGTAGATGCTTAGTATTGATATTTTTAGCACAATAATTACTTATCTTGAGAGGTTTGAAAATCACACTGTTTCACTGACATAGGGAGACACAGCAGGGGAAAAAGAAGTGTATTATGACAGCCTGTTAGGCTGTAGGGTATAGGGTAAAGTAGGGAATTGAAAATCAGAAAGGAAAAGAAAAGCACAGACAGGTGGGTGGAAAAAGTGCTAGAGGGAACATAAACTGCTGCAAGCAAGATTTACCATAATCATTCACGGAAGGTTTACAAAAGGATATTACAGCTACCTGGGAGACCAGAGCCTAGGGCCATTTTGGCACACAAACTAGAGGGAAACTGTAATGCAGTAATACTCTGGTTTGGGATCCAATCAAAACAGAAGTGCTTGGAAGGCAGAAGGTGGCAGAAATGGTCAACATGTGAAAGGCAACTAATTTTAAGTAAATAACACTGATGCAATGACACTGTCAGAGTCTTTTGTCTTCCACAGGCAGTGGAATGACAAGCTGTCATATCCACCTGTAAAAGTAAATATCCTGTAGACTGAGGGTGAGCATTCTTTATGTTAGCTTAATCCTAGAGATTTGCACTGGCTAAAAAAAAAAAAAAAAAAAAAAAAAAAAAAAAAAAGAAAGCAAACATTGACATAGGAACAATTCCTGTCATAGTAAGGAGGTCCCCACTATGAGCTCTGACAATAAAACAGCTTTGTGTACATAATTCTCCTGGATTTTAACAACTCTTCCCTACTGTAGGTTAGTAATGCAACACGTATCTTCAGTGTTTTGACAGTAGGAAATATGGTTTTTTTTCATCTGTTAGTGGCAGCTTCACCTTGGCAATTGCTAATGTCTGTTGTTGTGTCCTGTAAATTTTGTGACTGCTGATGACGTTTTTTCTTTGCATCTTGTCTCTTTTTCAATTCTTTTATTTATTTATATTTTTAATTGGAAGGAATTGGGGAAATATGGTTTAATGGTAAGATGTACTTTTTACACTGGCTTTAGTGTTGAAAAACTGTATGACAGGAGGGAATGTAGAAGGGCTGGCCACACTGTCACCTGAAATGATTTCATTTCACGGGGGTTTCAACTGCTGATGAGGCAGATCTGTATTTGCAGACACCTATGAGCCAGCCAGTGCAGCACTCGGGGTACAGGGTCTCCTCTGCAGAGTTACAGCTTCATAACCTGCCTGAATGATGAAAATTGGCTGGCACATAAAGAGGTGGACCCGCCTGTCTTCCCCTTCCCTTCCCATGAGACATTCCAGCCTCACCTCTGTGCCAGCATTAGTTCTGCAGTGCATTAGATCACCTTGCCAACCTGGCAGTGCATTTGCTCTCTTTGGCTGTAAAACAGTCTAACAGACCTTCAAACCAGCTTACCACTCAGCCACCTGGCTGCAGGGGATGGGGAAGGGAATGTGCCTTCCACTGGAGCACGGGAGGGGGTGGCAGCCTGGGCTAAAATCATCTTACAGTGTCCTGGAGACACAGCCTCAACTGCATGACCCTGGCTATAGCGTGAGACTGAGGACTGGGTTATGGGCTGTCTCCAACAGCGAGAACTGGAACTGTGAAGCTTCCTGAACCAAACACCAAATTTGCGTCCAAGAACTCCCAATTCCTGGTACCTCAGCTCTGTTCTCCTGGTTTCCCACTCTGTAAGCTGAGAAGGACCAGGCTCTCCTTTCCTGGTGCTTTGTATGGCTTCTGTATTGCCACAGTCGGGTTTTCAGGTGAGGTGCATGTCTGTCTGCAGCAGCTGGCACAACAGCACTGTGACCTCAGGGGAGGAGGGCAGAGGAAGAAGTCAAGGATATCTCTCACTGTTACAGGGACACAAATGAGAAATAGCAGTGTGTTTACTGGGATTGAAATCTCTGAGCTTGGCCAACTGCAATTCATTCTCATTTCTGGTGGCTATCTATAAACTGTGTGATCTGGCCTGTGGGAAATTAACCCTTTGGTTTCACTGACTAGTACTATAAATAATTAATTATATAAAAACAATGTAAATCATCACAAATGTGTTATAATTATTTCGACAATTATTCTGTATCTCAGTGGGTATGGGGGAAAATGAAAGCTGTTCCTAGAGCATTTGTGGTTGCTAAGGAACAGTTACTTCAGTCGTAGAAATTGTCTCTCACACCAGATACATTATTCTGGCAAATTGGACTTTCAGATTGAGTACCAAGGGAAAGGGGAACAATCAGAAATAGAGAAAATTGCTATTACAGAGCTGCATGGGGTCTAGTATATGTATGTCAAAGATTCTGGTTTTACATCTGCCTCTGTTTCCATTGTCATGAACTCTTTTACTTTTTTTTCTTTTTTACCCCCCCCTTCATTAAAATAAAATAAAGAAGTCATTTGATAAGGCAGCATACCATAAAATCTAGTTTCTTCTTGGTATGGGAGGGATGATAAATATCATGCTCACCAGTCCTCTCATCTTTTCAGAAGCTAAAACCTGTGTTACGGGATTTAAGACGGGTTTCAGCAAAATAGCATGTGGGGCCAGGAGAGAAAGGTAACAAAGTCCGTTCTGTGTCTGTGGCTCTGATGGGTGACCCAAACTCTTCCTCCTCGCCGAGGCAGTGCTGTGTCCCAGCCTGGTTCTGGGGTCCCTGGGCAGGGCAGGTGACTTCGTGGAGCTCCAGGTGCTGCCGAGCACCAGATGGGTGCGTGGGGTGAGCAGGGGCTGCCACACCCGGGTGTGCTGGGGACTGGGTGCCAGCCGGGACTGCAGCCCAGGGTTTTGTAGGTTTCTTGGACTATGAAAAATGATGCCTCTACTGTGAGAGTGAGAATATAGGAAGTTTCTGCAAAGGCAGTACAGCAAGAAATCATCAAGTTCATTCCTTAAATCTGGGAGTATTTAGAGTATGTGTGTGTTTACAGCTCATTTACTCCACACATAAATTATAAATTGGCCTGGGTCCTCTTCAGGCTGATCTATGTTTAATTCTCCTTTGTTACAGCTTCGTATTTTGTTGACTTTGAGATGCCTTTTTTTTTTAAATATTGCAATTATATTATGTTACCATTGAATAAAATAAACAAGACCCCAGCTAGCTTTCTGTCAAAAGCAATGAAAACAGAGAATCAGTCTTTGCTGAGCTCTACCTTTTAAGTTTGAAGCTGTTACAAATTCTGAACTGTGTTATTGTATTTTGTGTTTAAACATCTTGGCTAATTAAATTTCTGCCTGAGTTTCTCCTGTAGCTCGCTCGAAGATTTATAATGCTAAAGATCAGAAGGTTGAATCAAGGATTTAATAAAATGTGTTGTACAAAGAAAGAAGTTGTGTAGGTGCACAGAATAGTAAGTGCTCATTTTAGCACTCCTCGTGGTTGTAATGACAATTACTGCAAACCTATTGAAACTGATTTAACTCTCAATTTTACTTTGAAGCTTAAAAATGTCATTAATTAATTACTTTATCTAAACAGGTCTGAGCTATTGCTGAAAACCTTCTAGGGAAAACAAAAGACGTTTTTTTTTGTCGTGTATAGCTTTTTCCTTACATTTCTTATTCTTGTGATAAAGTGTGTTCCTGTAATGCATATAAGCAGACACAGCAATGTATTTCAGTCATTCATAGATCTTACCAAAACATACAAAGTATTATCCTACTGTGTGCTACTCAAACCCCATTAGAGTTAATGGATTTGTATTTTCTATGTCTGAGACAACAAAACTTTGAAGTGTTTTGCAGGGTTTTTCTTCCCCGTGAGTGATGGGATGACACTTGTGAGAGCTATCTGTCTGCTACTGCAACATACAGATAAAGCAGCTTAGAAAAGAGGCAAGAGAAAAATAAAATTCAGAATAAATTGCTGTTTCTCAAAATGTTCTGTTGTATGGCAAGATGTTGAAAAGTTGTTTCTGCCTGATATCGATCAAAGGGTTGCTTGTTTGTTTGTTATGGGTTTAGTTTATTATTGTTGTGTTCTCTTTTGTTGCTTTTTTTTTGTCTCTTCCATTTTTTTTTTTTTCTTGTCTTTCTGGCATACACTGTGCTCCTTTGCAGTGCTTGAAGAATCAGAGTATAAGCTGACCTTTGAGGGAAGCTGGAGTTTGACTGCTTTGTAATTCAAGGCCCAGAAGGTGCAAGTTGGATTGAATCCAAGTTTTTGTGTTTAGAACGTAACAGACCCTTTGAAAAGTAACCCAAACAATGGGGGAATTAGCTTTCTGAACTCAATTTACTTTGCATAAGAGAATGATTGAAGTGTTGCCACATGGTCTTTAAATAAGCTTTCTTAGGCAAACATCTCTCAAGGGAAGGATCAACCCATATTTTCATAAATCCATGCTCAAAGCTGGTGTTACTCATACCTTTGAAAAAGGAGTGGTTATTGTTGAACACTCTTAGGAACTGTAACTCAGTGGACTGGGATACACAGCTTCTGCCTTTATATATCTTATCTAGCCTATTTACAGCTGCTCCTGGGTGGACTTTATCAGAAGCCTTGAAGGTACACTCCAAGGCGTTTTTATATTTCCTATCTACTCTCTTCCTGGAGCAGTGACGTTTTAGTGGGTCTGATTTTCGGGGTCACAGCTCCCTTTTGAAAACTGTAGGATGTTAAGAGAGCCCCTACAAATCCAACCAACGCTGCACATCAGCACAAACCTGCACTCACTAAAGTCCATAGGAAAAAAGTCAGATTGGGATCTGAACATAGAATTCAGCGCCACTCAGAAGTAACAGGCTGGGGCAAATCTCCAGAGCTCTGTCCTCTTCCAGGTGTCCTTTGCTTGGGGAGCGGGGGAGAGGTGTCTTTTTGTCATGTCAAAGCCAGTGATAATTGCCAGTTTGACCTGCAGCTGACTTGCTGGTTCAGGGCCAGCATTTAGAATCCTCCACCATCGCTGCTGCTATGGAGGAGTTGTGGATGAAAGCCCCTCACCTTGGGGGTCTGTCTGTTTGGGGTGCTGGCAGCTTTTAGGAGCCAGTGTGGGACTTTGGAGGTTGCTCCAAGGTGGGGCAATAGGATTTTTCTCTCTTTCTCTTTGTGCTGCACAAGGCTCAGCTGTGTGGTGCATTGAACCTGGTGACTCTACTGAGCAGAGCCACAGTGAGCAAAGTTAATAAACTATTCAGCAGCCAACATTGTTGGCTGGAATTATTTCTCCCTGGTCAGATTCTAAAGCAAAAGTAGATAATTCAGCATGAGATTCCCTTTGTAACTGCAAGTGCCATTGTTACGCAAGGAATTGCATGTATTGATTAAAATCTCTTAACAGAAGAGAAGGGAAATGAGCTGATGACAGTTCAAAAATTCTCTTTTCAATAGAGTATGGCTTAAGGCCATCAAAGGAAGAGAAAGAAAAAAACTGAATTCATGTGAAGGAGAAAAAGGAATATATTTTCATTTGTTTGCTTGGACAGACAAAGCCAAAAAGAAAAAAAATTGAAGTAAACCATACAAATGGATTCTAAATGTTACAAATAATACCTTTGAAAATAGGTGATGTGGAAATGGAAAACTTAGAGGTGCATTAATAATCATTAAAATTTTTTGTTTTTCAGAAAGAATATTTGCCCATTTCTTTTAGTTACTCTTGTCCTTTACAGAAACTCAATAAATATAAAATATTAAATACAGAAGGACTCATAAGTAAAATATAAAATTATGCAACCAAGAGCCACCTTATTTTGAAACAAGTGTTTGAAGTTTTCTTTTTCCTTCAACCATCTCCAGGATAGCAGGGCCTCATCACATGTTACAGTGACTTGGGAAGAAAAACATCATCACTCCAAAGATCTCCCCCTTTCCTCCTTCTTCCCACCACTTTATATCCTGAGCATGATGTCCTATGGTCTGGAATTTCCCTTTGGTCAGTTGGGGTCACCTCTCCTGGCTGTGTCTCCTCCCAGTTTCCCAGGCACCTCCAGTCTCCTCACTAGCACAGCAGCGTGAAAAGCAGAAAAGGCCTTGTCTGTGCAAGCCTTGCTCAGCAATAACAAAAACATCTTTATTATGATCGCTGTGTTCAGCACAAATCCAAAACCAAAGCCCTGCACTAACCACTGTGAAGAAAGTTAGCTCTGTCCCAGCTAAAACCAGCACAATGAGTTAAAACCAACTTCAGAAGGCACTACATGGTGCAGAAAAGGAAGGTCAGATACATATTTTAGATGATTCTCTTCTGATTTAAACAACTGTTCTGATATAATGTAAGTATTTACTGTGATGACTGTGTACTCTCTATATAGAAATAAACCAGCACAGTCAGTATCTCATTGTTAGCATGTAAATGGCACCTTGGGAGCATCTGTAAATGTATTAACCTCTGTTAACATTTCAAAAGTTTTATTAAGATCAATGTAGAAAGTAGAATGTATGCAGGAATACTGGAGAAATCAATTTAAGCATTTTGTCATAGTGGAACTTCAGTATTAAATAAAATTTGAAGAAAATTATGCAGAGAAAACACAGACCAGCCTGTTAAAATCTTGTCTCCTTTCTGAAAGATTACTGTAGATAACCCAGAGATAAATAATCAGCTCTGCTCCTAATTCAGTAGATGAAGATTGGGGATATAAGTCCTACTTTCAACAGAAATGCTAAATGGTATGAAAAGCTAAATATGAGCCTCCAGGGAAAGCACTAAATCATCAAGTGCAAAATTGGGAGCAGCTATTAAAATTCTCACCTGAATCCAGATTTCTCTCCATTTTTTTATGGAAGAAACTAACTTTATTTCTTTGAATATTGCTTTACCTTGGAATATAGAAGCTGGCTCTGGAAGATACAGGATCCTACAACCCAGAATCCTCCAATATAAACATTGAAATATTAACGGTAATAACCAATCTAGACTAAAATTGCCAATGCTCCTCAAAAAAAAAGTTGAGATTCAGATCTAAATTTACTTTAGCACAAGAAGGCCATGGATGTGACATCTGGCTTACACTTATATATTTCACTTGCTTCAATTAGAGTTTCTTCCGTGGGGTGGAATCAAACATCCTGGCCTTAACAAAATGACATTTTTACCATTATGGAGATAATTCTCATGTTTCTGATAAAACAGAACTATGGAAAATTATTTTAAGAGATTTCATTTTCTTCCTCCTTCCTCAACAATAAGTTTGATTGTAAAATTTTACTTTAGTTCTTTTTCTTTAAATTTATGAGGGAAATTAATCATTCCAGATCAACCAAAGGACAAGAAAATACGTCAAAAGAAATAAGCACAGTGAAGCAACAGGGAAAAAAGCCCCCAAAAACCCCAAACCAAAACAACTAAACATCTGTAAAGCTTTCTGACATAGGACTTTATTTTTAAATGAAATCTTGGCAGGAGACGTACTGTAAAAATAACTAAAATATTTCACACAAAGAAAAGTTGATGTAGACATTAAATAGAGCCGGAAAAATATCAGTCTTCATAAACATTCTAGATTGTAACCTCACAAGCATAAATTTGCTTTTTGACTCTGCTGCTGCCCTTTAATGTTAATTTCCCACAGATCCATAAACAACTCAGATTTAATTTGGTGTTTCTAGGACCTGTAGAGATGAGATTCTCAGTGATGTTTCTGAAGGAAATGCATTTTATATGGAAAAAGGTGCTCTTCCACAAAAGAGGGATCTAGGGGAGAAAGGAAAAGAAATGAGCTATTTTTAGTGGCATGGTGATAATACAACATCATTGTGCAAATTTCAGCTTAGCATGAAAGATAATAAATACATAACATGTCTCCTATATGACATAGGAGGTCACATATCACTTTCAAAAGAGGCTTGAGCTCTTGAACTCTCTTTCTAGAAGTCAATGACATTTAAGCTCCTAAGTGTTACAGACATTGGAAATTAGACATTATAAGTTGGGTTTGTTTTAGTTGTGAGCCTTTTTCAGCTTCTCTTTTGCAGTTCATAATTTTTTTATTAGGTTACGTTTTGGTAATTTTTTTCTTTTTTTTTTTTTTTTAATGTATCCTAGGAAAGAAGTTTGATAGTAATTATAGTGCAGTCCTTGTTTCTATGAAAAGAAAAACAAGGCTCTCAGGTGAAAAATTGGTCCATATACATGTGAA
The DNA here is from genome assembly GCF_003031625.1 of Empidonax traillii. Classification (NCBI taxonomy): domain Eukaryota; kingdom Metazoa; phylum Chordata; class Aves; order Passeriformes; family Tyrannidae; genus Empidonax; species Empidonax traillii. The sequence continues at coordinate 1,118,813 of NW_020955278.1, forward strand.
CTATCTGCTGTGCCTTCAGCAAGATCATTACAGTCTATCTGGAGAGCTATGGACATACCACTGAACAAATATTATGCCTACAAACCTCAGGCACTGTGCACTTTTCTAAATTATTCCCACATAATCACTCCAGGGGATTGCACTTTAGGATGATGGGAGGATGCCTAAAACCAGACAGCCACAAAGTACCTTTATTCTTTGGTATGTTCTTGGAATACATTAATCTTGAAGCTTAAAATGCACAGTGGTGAGATTTGAAAAAGATGATGATGATTGCAGATCTGCCAGATAACAGGTTAATTGTTATATTGAATTTAGTTATTGGGAATGAAAGGCAGGCTTTTTTCTTCCTCCTTTTTTTTTTTTTTTTTTTTTTTTTTTTTTTTTTTTTTTTTTTTTTTTTTTTTTTTTTTTTTCCAATAGACACTTCTAATGACAATTTTTCTTATGTGTGGCATGGATAGTCATTTTTGGGATTCAGGGTTGCTGCTCAAAAGTCTTGCTGTCAGAAATAACAAGTATGTTAAACTGTCTCTTCAACTAGTAATAAAAGAATACTGTCATTAATAAAACTATCTGCTTTGTGAAAAATGTAGCATGCCTAAGGAATTCTTGAGGTATAAAACTAACAAAGGCAATGCTGCATCTGCTTTTCCTTCTCAATTTGAAATTTTTCCTATTGTGAATAGAACACAGAAAAGCACTGAATACAATTTGGAAAATCATGGCATCTAATAAAACTGCCTCATATAACTGTTCATGCTTTACATGGACATCTTAATGAATTGTCATCTGCAGATGATGCACAGAGCAGAAGCAGAACATACTGATGTTTTTTCCTTCTTATTTCTCAGCTTGGCCAGGTCATCTCAGTGGAAAGCATTCAGTGTGGTGAACCCTGGAACAATAGAATCAGAGAATATTCTTTGCTTTTTAGGATTAAGTGGAATTTATTTTCAGGACAGCTGACTTGAATATATGCATCTGTTGCAGAACATCATTTTAAAAGTAAACTAACATATTCTGTGGAAATTATTGTAGTAGTAAACTATTTTGAGACCAAAATGCAGTGTTTTTAAGCACATGCATTAGCTCATCAGTGATTTAAATGCCACCCACCCTAGCTGTGACTGCACCTATTTTCTTTTGTAAAGTGAAAGAGAGAAAACTTTTTCTCCCTTGTTTTGCATTAATAACAAAACTACAGAATAGATAAATTTGGAAGGTACCTCTGGAGATCATCTGGTCCAACCAGGATCAGGGGATCAGCCAGAGCAGATTACTGAGGGTTGTGTCTAGTTGGGCTTTGAGTATCTCCAGAGATAGAGACCCCACAACCTTCCTGGACAATCAGTTCCAGTGTTCAACCACCCTCACAGCAGAAAAGTGTTTTCATATGGTTAAGTCAGGTTCCTTGCATTCCAGACTGTGCCATTTCACAGTTTTCCTCTCGAGGAAGAAACAGGAAAAAGAAAACTCCCAATTATTCCCATACAGCATTTTAAATTTAGTTAGAAAGATCCCCAGACTGAGCAGCCTTAGTTTTCTGAATCCTATTTGCATACAGATAATTAAATAGAGACGCTGGGAGTGTTTCAAAGTTTCAACAAGATTGAACAATACAAAAGTTGAAACTAGAGAGGCAATTCAGACTAGAGGGACAGCTGGACACTGGGGAAGAGACCCTCTGAAGAAGATCCATAAGCTATGTCAAAAATGCTGCTGTTTTACAGAAGGTCATGCTCCAAAAGAAATCCACACTCAGAATTTTTAGGATGTGAGGAATTATTCATGGCTTTAAACAATGATACATAAAGGTCTGTGTATGACTTTTTTTTGTGTGTAAATGTGTAAATAGAAGTATCACAAAAAGTACAATTTGAGCTTGAGACATTTATAGCTAATATTAGTTTTGCATCTACTAGAGCAAAATCTATGCTAGGAAAGTGGGGCTTTATGCGTATTGAGATGTCTCAGATGCCATACTAGCACTTGAAACACAGGGAAAAAGTTCCTCTGTGACTTTTGTTTATGGTTCAAACATGCAAAGTTGAAAGGAAAATGTTATTATTAGAGTACAAGTAATGAATCTTTTCTAAGAGGGAAAAATAGCTCTTGATAAAATCTCCATGAGAGAGGAGATTTAGGATTAAAGGAAATTTTTAATTAGATTAAATCTTTTTATCCTGGTGTAGTTCCTGAGTGTAATCATTCTTCCTCTGAGATTGATGAAAGAAAACATTTATTCTTTTCTGGATGAACTGTGCAACTTATCCAAGAAGTTTCTGAGTGAGGTTATATACACGTTATTATTCCTGAACTTGTACATCAGTGATAAGGGGGATTGTGGATGTTTTGACTTCCACAAAAGCAGAAAAAAAAAAAATAGACCCTTGAGGTCTTCAGCTTCAGATGCTGCACCCCTACAAATGTTTTGTTACTGTTCCAGACATATACCTTTTATAATGAAGTTTCACCACTTTCCTGGGAAATTTTGTGTATGCAAGGAAAGGAAAGCTGGTTCATGTCCTTTGAAGTCATAACCCAAGGGGAACAGAAATCAAGGTGGAACAGATTTTTGTGGAACAGAACGCAAGAAGCAGTACAACTTATAGTTTGTAGGATGTTTCTCCCTACTTCAACCTGTTAAATAGGAACTTTGCCACTGACTTTTCAGAAGGTGAGACCGACAGGGCAGTATAAAATATGCTTCTCATATAATTAAGGATTGTATGACATGGAAAAGTGCTAATATGTTTTCTCATGATACTTGCTAATAATATATAATATTCACAGATAAGCATTTCCCTCTTTGATGAGTTTCTGTGTCAATTTTTTTTTCTCCTTCCATCACTGCAGCCCAGTATTGGATTTACCCTTTTTCTAAGCTGTGGATATAACCACATCTACCAAGTTGCATATCATCTTCTGTTAGAAGTCACAACAGATTAGAGGTGACTTTCAATTGCCTGAAAGACAGCAGATCTTACTGTACATGTGAAATTAAAGAAAAAAAACAAAGAAGTAGATATGTCAGTGCATGCATGCAAAAGTGTGCATAATCATCTACTAAAATTCTGTTTTAAAAGGAGTGCATTAACCAGACAATCAAATAACAATAAAAATAAAACAGCTAATTGAAAGCTTGTTCCAGACTGAAGTTTCTAAGTTTTATATTTTTATGTGTAATGGATGTATTTTAGAACTTTGGGGTTTTTTTGATAAATCTGAACACATCAGTTACTTTCTGTGTCCAAAAAAGTGCCCGAGTTCCACACTGGAACATGGAACAAGTCCCAGGTTGCAGATACTCTTCCATGAAGTCCAGTGTGATTCCACACACGAGAGATTTTATTTAACAAAATATTTATTTATTTAAATAAGTTTTATTTAACTTAACAAAAATGAGAATGTTTCCAATCAGAGTCTGCATCATTTCCCATGGTCACGTCAAACAACAGCGCACACAAGTCCTTGCAATCAGGTTTTGTTTGTTACAGCACTCACAGAACTATTTGCAAACTTGAACTTAGCTGTGAATTTTAAAAAGTAAGGTGCCAAGTTGCCAGCAGCTATAATTAACTAGTATTTGGGCAGGATTTCAATGAAAGCTCAAGACATAACATTTAAAATATTAAAAATTAATAAAGAAATAAACAGTTCAGAAATGAAACAAGTGTTACAACTACTTTGTGTTTATGTTTTTAGGTGCTCACTTGTTTGCTTTGGAAGGTACATCTAATTATGTATTAGAAATAATATTTTATAATAATTCTTGTAAGCAGCTCAACTTCCATAGTCTTGTGACCCCCTTGCAAAACCCTTAAAATAGTATATACTATTCCAGGAGGAAGAAAAGGTTTCTGTTTTTATCCAGTGTTCATGGGTACCAGAAAAATGTGTCATTATCATGATAACAACAGAGAGGCAAGTAACTTGAGAATATATTTTCAGAATAGTAAAGGACATTTTAGTCCTTATATCGAGTTTTAGTGTTTTGTTTTGGTTTTGTCATCTACTAAATGGAACTTGCATTCAAAAAAGAATGTCTTAGTTCTCCTGGTATTAACTTCTGGTGGAAGACAGAGACAATAGTTTAGTCTAGAGACCATAATTTTCAAAAAGTTTTAGGTAAAAGGTAAATTTGAAAGTTATTTTTATGCAGGAGGTTTTCTTAAATTCTATTACAAACAACATTATAAAAACTGTATGCCTCAGGTCTGAGTCCACTTATATTATCAAAACAGAGTTATTTTATGTTCTGCTGACAGAGTATATGTAAATAATTTAAAAATAAATTGCTCAATGCACTTGAATGAGTACCAGTTGCTGACTATCAGCAAATGTTGCAAGGTGTTACAATTTGTTTGAATTTGGCGCATTCTGTAAGTGACTGTCATATATCAGGTTATAATGAAACCTGCTGGTAACAGTGCTGGAGACATCGATATTACATTTGACTTGTGGAAAATACATGAATTCTCAGATCCAATTGATCAGGGCCTCATACTGTCACCGCCCTTTTGGCACCATGATGCTTGTAATTTTGGTGGAGGTGTGTATCATCAGACAGCTTTAAATAGCTTTCCTTGCAGCTTCCTTTTTTTTCACAAATAACCCAACTTTAAATTTTCTTATGGAAAAATGGATTTGCTGAAGTGGAAACAAAAAGGTGACAGATGTACCCAGTGTTTCTTCAGCTTTCTTTGCAATTGTGGCTTGTGAAAGGCTTATTGTTTTCAGTGTTCTACATGTACCACTCCTTGGAGTGCAGTTGGATGCTTAGGAGGTGACATTCATTTTCAGGCTACTGGAAAGTTCTCTTTTGCAAGATTTTTGTTTAATTTGGTTTTGGTGTTGTTTGTTTGTTTGTTTTAGTTTTTAAAATATACATACAAAAATTATATAGTGATTTTAGGTGGGATTTTTTTTTGAAGGTTCATTTGCATTTAGTGTAAAGTGCATGTACACTTTTACTTATTAGATTTATCTATTCATCAAGAGCAGCATCAGAAGTTTGTTTTCAGTCATACTTTAAAAGTGTTGATATTCTCATTTTCTCTCAGTGGAGTAAATGGATTTTATAACTGATTTTGATAATATATTACAATGCTGAAATTTCTGTAAATATTGTATATGTATATATCTATATACACATATATAGATACATAAATATGTACTCACTTCTGTTCTTCTGTGGGATAAAATATTGTATTTCAAATGGAGTTCATGAATGTCCTCCTCGGGTGATAATATATTGCATGTTTCTGAAGGGTCCTTATGTGTCATATCCTCTTCTGGTTGCTTAATTTAGATGCTGAAAATGTGAATTTAAAATAGAAACATATGTGTCCTTTCCAGAAATCACCTATGTATAATACAGAAATGCTTAGAACCACAAGACACATACTAATTTATAACAATACCTAATCAAAGTTATCTCTGGGAACCTAAAGCAAACATAATTCTGAAACTGATTTTAGAATTGTTTATTTAAAGAAACACGCCAATACCAAGATTTTCAAAAGATTATTAGGATTTCGAGTGACTTGCTTTTACTTATTGTTTTTAAGAATTTTAAAAGTATTGAATGAATTTATACATCTCACTCAAAACCTTGCTTCCCTCTTCATTTCTGAAAAATGAGGAAAGAAAATAATCGCAATGGTTTTACCTGCTGCTTGTATTTTCTATGCCAAAGGAGAAAGGTCTCAAATCTGACATTTTTAATGATACAGAGTGCAAGGTAAAATTAGACTTAGAGATGATGGGATCACAGAAGTCTTTGGCACTTATAAACCTGAGAAAGGTAAGACCATTATGGATGATCCTATGAGGGGGAGGGAGAATCCTTTGTGAGATTAGTTTGTGCCTAAACTGAATTCTTCATGGCAGTACTGTTTTTTTTTTCTTCTTTTCCTCATATCACACTTCTAAGTTTCGCTTGCTGTTCATCAGACCCATCTTCCATGGAGCTTGACATCCAACCTTCTAACTGGTATCTTGATGTTGTTTGTTTGAAGTTGTGTGCTGATGCACTTAAGGAGAGATGAAGAGGTTTTATTCATATCTTCATAAATCCAAGAACAGATAACATGTGTAGGAATTACCTAACTTTGTAACTCTAACACTTAGATATCTACAGCTCACTAGTCACCTACTTTTTTTTTTTTTCCATCAATGAAAAGGAGCTGCCATCACTCACGTATCCTGCACTAAATATCTCAGGCAGATCAAAAGCACCATATCTGAAAGTAGCTGCTTTTTTCCACTGACTTTAAAAGGGAGGCAGTTCCTCAGCCCAGCTGGAGTTGTCTCTACAATGATGCCAGAAGATGGGTGAGATAAATCCCATCCACTGTGTGTTAACAAGTCCTGCAGGCTCCTGCCTAAGTGACTTCCAAGTCCCTACAGTGTGGGATTTTCTCTGTCTGCAGGTAGGAATCTCATTTCAGTGCTTGTAAGTGCATTCTAGTTACCTCTGCTGTGTCCCTTTTCAGGTGGCAGGACACACCTGAATTGTGAGATATACACAGCCCCATTTAGCAGTTCTGCAATGAGTTCCTGTTCCAGCCTGGACAGGTGGTGGCACAATCCTTCCCTGCTATTCTGTCTGACTGCATGAAGGGGGAAAGAGAAGATTGTTTGTTTTTATCTGCACTGATCATGTGAATAAGCAGGCTCTCTCTAAGACCTCTCCTGTTTATTCCTGTGTTCTTTGTTGTGAGCATGGGATATTTTTTCCCTAAAACTGACAGTTTTATGTGGAATGAAGATCAGTATATGTTATGGTCAAGTTTATCCAGGTACTTATAGCTTATGTCTAGACATATTTAAATACCAGCATCAGTCAAATGTTTGACTGTGCTGTAAGACTCTGGAAATGCTGCAAAATGCATTTTACAGTGATTGAGAAGCTACTGTATTTCTATCAAGTACAGTCCTTTAATCATCTAAGTCATATCCACAGAGATTTGCAAGCACACTTTCTTCTCTTCTGAAATTTCTTGTTATGTGAGATTATGTATTTTGTGTGCCATAAATCAGCTTTGAGAAAATTCTACAGCAAATATTTTGGGATTTGAAACTGCTAAGAAAATAGGAAATGGCTCGGTGACACCTGCTACAGCACCAACATTAGGAATGCTGTCAAGCAGAAGCCATTTGTCACCTGCACACATTGAAGAGGTAAAGTCAGAGCAAACTTAAGCTACACCACTTCTATATTAGCGGAATAGCCATTCAATAAAAAAGATTGGCCCAACAAGGGAAAGCCTTTCAGCGTAGTGTAAAAAGAAATATCTCTAATGAGAATTTATGTTATATAAGTTACCCAACTCCTTTGAAATTTAGCATTGTAGTATCACATGCCTACAAAAACATTGACTTTTTGACTTTGAAAATTAGTGAGAGAAATATCTGACACTCATCTAAACGAGTCTGTAAAAATTCAGTTTATTTGTATGCCAGTTTAAGTGAGGAATATGTTGAATTGAACTCTGAAAATGGGTGTATTATAATATCAGTTCTGATGTTCTAAGCAGCTCAGCTGGGCTAATGAAATAAATAATGAAATGTACTTTTGATAAGTAAATGATGTTGTTATTATTGTTATTGTTATTATTATTATTATTTTATTATGTGTCATGCAAATTCCAAGAAAACTGCCTGGAGCTTGCTTGCCCTACCTGGTTCCCCTGCTCCCCATGATCAGTTTGCAGCTGCCATCCTGTCATTTTAGTTCTGCCAGTGTGACAGCTACTGTGTTATCTGTCAGTAAAAAAATGATTTCTTTTAGTCTCTCTTCTGTTTACATTCTTAAACTGTTCTTCTTAAAAAGTGAAGATGTAAATGTGATTATACAAAATGCATTATTTCCCCTTTGTCTGTTTGCTGCCCAATAGAGATGCCCAAGTGAAAGAAAGGAACTTTACACCATGGGCTGACTAATACAGTGTTAAGCTCCATGTGCTTTGGATAAGCTGCTGTGCTCAGATGATGGGATAGTGAGGAAGACATTTGAATGAGCCTGAGAGAAAACTGTGCTGTCAGACGTTGCTGGTTTCTGCCCCGTGAGCCACGTCTGGCTCAGCAAACCTCACTTTGGCACAGGATCTTTTGAGGCTGTGAATTTAAATGATTCAGCTACAAGTGACCCAAAGAGATAGTACCAGGGGCCTGTAAAGTAGATGATTTGGGTCTAAGTCATAGAAGGGCCACAAAATCACAGAATAGGTAAGGTTGGAAGGGAGACCACAGTGTGTCATCTGGTGCAATCTCCTTGCTCAAGCAGGGTCATCATAGAGCGTGTTACTCAGGATTGTGTCCAGATAGATTTGGGATATCCCTGTGGAGGGAGACTGCACACCCTCTCTGGGCAATCTGTTCCCATGCTCTGCCACTCACACAGTAAAGCAGCTCTTCCTCATGTTCAAATGGAGCTTCCTGTGCACCATTTACCTTTTATCCTATTGCTCAGCACCCCCACCTATTGCTCAGCACCTCTTTTGCTCACGTCTTGTGCTTTTCAATGTCATTATTAATCTGTGGTGGTGATCTTATTTTGCTGAGATGATGTCATAGCTTATTACCTGGTGGTAAAACGGGACTCAGAGCAGCATAAGAGGAATAGAAATACTGAACATCTCTTGCAAAATCCTTCAATGCTGTTATTTCCTAAATACACTAATGCGGCTGAACTAATGTAAGGCTGTGTTAACATTGCTCATGAAGCATATCGAGTGTTTAATTGCAATGCAACAAGAACAAATAATAAGAATGAGTTACCCAAATTATTTCATTATAAAATAATTAATGTGATGGGCAATTAAAATATGCATTAAAGTGTGCTCGTTACGTTGTCATTCAAAATTACCTAAGCTAAGGTTAAAGGTGTTATTAAAAACATTAATTTAATTTGTTACATAAAAGGCACATAATTATCATAAAATATTGCAAATGATAATGAGAAACACTTTAATGAAGTCTTGGTTTAATTAGTGTGGATATCATTATGATTTGCCTGTGGGTAAAATGGCAGACTGTTAATATATTTTCTTTTCATTATGATTAGAGTCTTAGAGAGTTATTTAACAACTTATATGAAGAAATATAGGCTTACATTTATATCTTTGGGATGGTATCTCACTTTGTTTGACACAGATTTATGATACTTTCAAGATCTGATAAATCCAGTTTCTGATGATAGTGTTCTAAGTGTTGTTTATCCCGTTTAACCTCTCCATTGCACATAATATCCAGTGCTGAGAGACTCTTAGGGGGAAAAATGAAACTTGAAGAATCTGAGAACATTTTCCTGGAGGCTTTTGACCTTTTCAGACCACCAAGCAAAAAGTTTTTGAAAATACTTTAAACTTCTGTCTATGTTACACCAGGTTGTGTCTCTAACTGTGGCCAAGGGTTGCTCTACAACAAAGGCTGACTCGAGATAGCTTTCTTTGTATAAAATTCTGAAAGAAAGAACCCCCTTTTAACTCCAGGAAGTTTGTTAGTGAACCAAAACATTGGAGAAAAGGGTACGTTCAACTCACTGAGTTTTCATTTTCACTGAGTTTTAAAACTGAAAATAAATTATTTTGAGTCCTTTCCATAACAAAAATACTAGAAATAGACATTCATCTGGAGATTGTTCTGACAGGGAGAAATGGTTGTGCTTAAGAACTTATTATCCTTGTGATGATGGTCTTTTTGTTTTCTCTCTCCTACTCCTTCATCCACAGCTTCTTTAGAGCTGCCAAATGCCATCAGAAGCTACCAGGTTGTTATTTACAGCAATCAGAATAATGTGGAAAAATACCCTGTTGCTGGGGCAGTTCTACCTTCCTCGTTTTTCCTGATTACAGCAACAGCAGTCCAGTTGTTTTTTTTCTTTAATAGCAAAAGGGCTGTGTTCAGGGACAGCATCTCACTGTAATGAGCTTGTCTTAACTGCCTATTTTATTCAGGAATGTAAGAAACTGGGGAAGATTAAAACAGCTACTCTCATTTACCATCTTCTATTTCCCATCTCCTCCCTCCTTTTTTTCCCCCCTCTTTATTTCTAACTTTCATATTTAATTCATAGCTAACACAGTAGCAACATAATGAATTCAGTCCTCACTATTTACTGACTAATGCTTTCAGTCCAGTAGGCACATTTCATTTGGCACAATCTTTTGTGTACATTATTATGCACATGAATTCAGGTTTGGATAGATATTGGTAGAAGCTAAAGCCCCTTTTTATCAAAACAATGTGAACTGTGACATGCCAGCTGTTGCACGTACTCTTACAAGATGTATTATAGCATGTTTGGGTGAGGAGAAATACCATAAACTTTTTCAGGCATTCATCTTATTTTCTTAGAGAAATGAAAATAACATGGGTGTCTTTTCTGATTTTTGGTAATGGCTTTGTTTTTCCACCAGGAACTGCCCAAAAGTCAATTTTAATTGTAATCTCATATACCACTGAAATGAAACTCTGTTTAAGAATTCCATTATTATACTTCAGTGAAATAGAACTATAACAGGGTACATATACAAACTGTATCTCAAGCAGTAATTTTTGTTTGATTTCTCAGTTCAGTTTCAAAGATTTTGCAAGGTTAACAAGAGAAGAGGTCCTCATGACAGCCTGAGAACTCTGCCATTCACTGCTTCACAAATGGCAGACACTTTAAAAGCTGCTGAGTTGTAGCTTGAGCTACACATGCCCCAGCTGCCACTGTGATTCTTTAAACCTGACAGAAGTAATTTAAATAACCCATTTATTTCACAACTGGATAGGTCACAGCCATGCCAGAGCAAACGTTCACATCTGTCTGATGAGAAAGGGGACTTGGGGGTACACTTTCAATCTAAGTTAAAATTATAATATTGGATGCAACTGGATAGTTCAGAAAACAGATGAATAACCACACAGTGACACAACCACAGTCACTGAAGTCACTGTAATTTTAATAATTAGTATTGGAATGTTTGACAGGTATTTCCCATGCAAGGGAGATTTTGAAAGTGTTCAATCAAAATACTGTTTTCTAAAGGAAGAAATAGCATTTCATTTTTTTTTTTCTAAATATCAATTGAGAAATAGATGCCTACAAGTCACAAGATGTACTGTGTGGTGCTTTATGTATATTTTCATTATTAACTCCAGTATTACACAAGTTCTTTGATCAGATATTTTCTGATGCTGAGACAAGGCAAGAAGCTAATTTTAATCTTGAAAATCAGTCTATTCAAGCATACCAACAGGTGACTGAAGATGGGCAAATCAAAATGTGTTTTCCATTAACTGACTCATTTATCATGTGTTCTACTAAAATGCTGACTGTGAATGGGTTTTCCTGTGTTTTTCTGCAAATACTCACCTGCCTAAATTTCTCGAGTCAATGAGACTATTGGCAATTCCAACTGAGCATATCAAAGCTCTGTGATAGGTTTTTTTATTATTATTATTGTTTTCTTCACACATGAGGAGAAGAAGTTATATTTACTTTGCTGTGCTGGATTAATTTTTTACAAAGGCTAGTGGTTTCTAATTTGGTTGCATATTTGTTATACACCATTTTATCCCCAAAGAACTTTATCCCCAAAGAACTGCATTTTAAATAGAGTACAAGAAAAAAAAATGCCCATTGAGAATCATTTTGCTGAAATTAGTGTTGTGTGAGGCATCTGGCTCATCAAGGAACATGGATAGATGAGGTCACTCACTATCCTAGGCCAGAACATCTGCATTTTGTCCTCAAGATTTTAGAATTTTGAGGTGCATATCCTGGAAATCACTGTGCTCTGGAAGGTGAAGTCATGTGCAGTTTAGGAGCGTTTGCAGAAAGAAGCCTGGAGGTCACTGTCATTAAATAAATGTCATTTAATGTTATCAGTGTTATCAATGTTATCAGAGCTGCATATATTCAGGCACTAACAGCCAACTTAAGCATCCATAATGCAAGATCCCTCCTTCCTTCCCTTGGTCCATTAGCACCTGAGTGGTGCCTAAATAAGCTGTTTATTAGCCTACGTACCTGTCTACCAGCAGCATTTTCATATGGATCAAAAGCATACCTAAGGAAGGTACACCCTGCTCATTCCAGGTGTCTGGGCTTTGGTTTGCACTGATGCTTTGGTGAGTACAAACAGCCCTCTTTTATGATGAGACTAAGCTGAAGTTGCCATCCTTGAATACACATAAAAACTCCATGGGACCAGATCAGAGTTAGCCCAAAGTAAACCCCTTGAAGCTTGGATAGTATGGATATCAGATCCTAAACCCCTTGAAGCATGGATAGGATGGCTATGAGCTCCTCCACACAGATGTTCTCATTCACGTGCTCGTAGCTCCACACGTGTCTCATGCAGAGGCAGCCTATTATCCAGTACTACTTTGTAGCTCAGACACCTTTGTGGGCAGAGGTGTCCACATCACTGTATGCCAAAGACATGGAGCCTGTCCTTAAACACAGCTGGGACCTTCCAGATGGAGTTAAAATGCAGTGTTAACTCGAATGTTGCATCCTCAGCTGAGCAAACTAAATCACACTCACATGCCCTTTAGCTGCTAACAGGGTTAGAGGAAAAACCTCCAAGAGGTTGTAGTATTGACTTTGTAGTGGTAAAAATGATAGGGTTTTTTGTACAGTAAAAGCATTTACCTGATGTGCATGGTACACAGTTGATGAGATGCAGAGTCTTCTTAGGGCAGCAGAGTTCCAGGTTTTTTTGGTGCAGACACAAAAATTTTCCTAGACTGTTAAAAATTGTTTCATGTCAGAAACTAGAACCAGAAAAAGTGCATGACCTGTTGCATGAGATATAATTAAGTTAGGAGCAGCTTGGCCATATCTGAAGCAATAGAAAGCAATTTTCTTGAGAAAGGTTGAAAAAATCCATATTGATCAGTACTAAGTAGTAAAAATTTATTGCAATGTTGTCAGTTGCCTTATTCCAAATCAATACAAATCTCACGAAAAGCTTCTTAAATGCAATAAGAATCTGACAAGGCCTTTTTGTCACAGATTAGTGTTAAAGCAATGAAAAGGCCCCCAAGGAAAACTTCTCTGACCAGAATGCCAGCTGAATCCCATTTCAGCAGTACTCCTTTTGGTAAAGGACATCTTTATTGGCATTTAGGAACCCTGAAGAAAAGCTTAATATTTTATCAGTTAACTAATGCAAATGGTAAGAGAAGCCTAAAGACCTTGCATTTCTGACTGTTCTTATCAAATCATTAAAGTTGTTAGTTTTAAGACGAAAAAGTCAATCAGTCACCTGAATAAGAATGAAAGGTTGGATATAGAAGGAATTTTCTTCCTGTTTACAATTTAAAGGAAAAAAAAAACTTCAGAAAAAGCTATTTTAGTCAGAGGGCTAAGATCCCATGGTAGGATATCAGAACCCAAAATTAGCACATACTGATATGAGAGTATCTTAGAAAAACATAAAGAACAATTTCCACTCAACTATAACATAGATTTAGATGTTGATAAACTTCCTTCTCAAGGCAAAACAATCAAATTTCAGGTAGTAGAGATAAGACAATATCCTCTGTACTTTTAGAACACAGGTTTTTCAGGAGTTCTTACTGTACTAGCATTTGATTGATTAATTGGCATAACCATAGTAGTTTGCATGAAAAGAGCTATTTTACTTATGAACTTATGTCCTTTATTTCTGCAGAAAATGTACACATAATCATGGAGAATTAACAAATCTAGAATGAGTGATAAATACCTACTTAACATGTTTCAAATCATGTATTTTTCAAAGCTTTAAATAATCTCTTGATTTTTTGGGGGGACTGGGGACCTGAATGCCTGCAAAACTAGTCACATATAATGCAAATCCTATAAAAAGACAATTTTTAAAAAAATCCTAAATCACTTAGAAACTGTTAAAAAATCATGTTATTTTTGTCCGTGGTGTAAGACAGTGTTTGAGCAGTAATTTTAACTCTTTAGCTCTTCCAAAAATACACTTGCCAGCAACCTGAGTGTGCCCTCCATTGGTGTAGTCACTTATGCTGAGTCAATCCACGCTTTTAGAACTGGACATTCACCTCACTTAAAAGACAGCAAATAACAGGAAGAAATTGCTTCCTAAACCTTCTCTTAGGTGTTCCCAATTTATACAAGAGCTGCTTCTGTGCAGCTGTGTTCCACCCAGACCTGAATAGTTTGTCTTGAATGCTCGCCCTCCACCAAAATAGCAAAGCCACTCCCATTTCCTAGGTAGAGTCTAATCCACCAGCTAGGAAAAGCTAACTTGCTCTTTAGAAGGTATGAACTACTTTCTGGTTGAATCCCTTTATATTATTTTGTCAAAAGCAGGTGGAACAGTGGATTTATACATGAAAATACCGAAGAATATGGAGGAAAGACCTGCAGAACAAAGGACAAACTCTCCAGAGTGCAAAGTTCCATAATAATTGGAAACTTGAGGGGAAAGAGGGGAAGGAACCCTCCCAAAGAAAACCACCACAAAGGCAAGTGGAAATGGTATTAAGTAGGATAGAAACCAGATTTTCTTCATCCTAGTGCTATGTTGAGGCATTAGTCTGATAAGCTACAGTTGAAAGACAGAAAAATTTTGGATGGTTGCTGCATACCTGTAAGGAATGCAACTACTTTGGGTTATCTGTTCCACACAAGAACTCAAATCTCTGAATTGTTAATTATGAGACTTTACAGTGACTTGCAACAGATGTGGAATTCCAGATATGCAAATCTGGAAGCTTTCTGAAACATCTTTTATGAGATTGCAGTCAGGAATGAAGCAAAGCTGAGACTCCCACTTCCAATGGGGACGTGAATGTGGAAAAAAAACCAGTTTCTGCTTATAAGGTTGAAAATGTAACTACAAAGGAGCTTATGTTTTCTTTGGCAGGGAAGACCCTGGTAGAGAAGATCAATAATCCCTAAAAACCATAGGAATAAGCCCAGCCCTGAAAGCCATTGAAAAAGAGGAATCAGCATGAAAAAAATGGGAGTGTATGAGAGATGGGGAAGTGAACTAGATTTGATACAGTGGCTGGCATTTGGGAAGAGACGGGGCATTTACAGGAGTAAAATTAATTTTAAAAAAACTTAGGGGATAAAAGCAAACAACCAACTAACAGAAAAACAAAACAAAACAAAACAAAAGCCACAGCAAAACAGAATTCAGAAAATATGTTCTTAACCATTGTATGCAAGTGGCACTTGTGTCTGCATGAGGACTCTCCAGTTGGCCCCAGAGCCACTTTAAACAAATTAGCCAAATTCCCATGCAGTTCTCCACAGAGTTTCTGGCTGCAGAAACCATCCTTTCAGCTGCCTTCTGTTGGTGTCTTATTCCTGGTGCTGGAAGTCACCCTCCCCTGACTTCTATTGTGCAGGGGTTTAAACTATTTAGTCTTGCATTAGGCACAGCGACATTTCCATGTTGCCACTATTTTGTGTGTTTTTTTTTTTTTTTTCAGTGCCTTTATCTCCTGCCTAAGATGGCAGGATAACCTATTTATTTAATTTTACACTGGGACAGAGTAAGAGAGGAATAGTCACCCAGTCAGACAATAGTTTAGATGGATGAAGGAAGTACAGTAACTTCAAATTTGAAGTTTGGTGCTAAATCAGCTTAGCTTAGCTTAGTGATAGATATATTAGACATATTATCTTGCCCAGTTTTTTGCTGAAAAGCAATGTACAAAGCTGTTAAGAAACTGCCAACAAGACTTTAATGTCTGAAATGCTGACAATTCATCAGTGGCTTATAGGCCTTTGAATGTCTACATATTAACATTAAGAGAGTCAGAACTAATTTTCGTTCTAAATTATATGAAGAATTTGCAAAGAGAAAAGAGGTTGAAAGCAATTTCTAGCATTCAGGCTGATTGTCATACTTTTTTTCATCTTTTGTCATCTTTTTTTCGTAAGTGTGTAATACGTGTATCTTTGTACTAAACAAAATCACTCCCAGACTCAGTCCTTTAGTCAAGTGCTTAGGGAACTGTAATGCAAATCAAGCAAAGGATGCTGTAGCTTTATTTCATGTATTATTTTTCTTTGGCTTGCTGAAACAGAATTCCTGCACTGAAGTCAGTGGCAGAGCTCTCTGCAGAGCACTGTACTACTTCTCTGGATTTAAAATTTCTGTTCTTTATGGGTATGATGAAGACCTTGCTGTGACTTTGTGGCAATAGTGAGACACTGGTGGGATTTGGAGTGATGGTTGGTAAGAACAGATCTCTCTCTACTCCCAGGCAAGGTTTGGGATCTGGTTTCCTGGTAATTTTTTTTATATTTCCTGTACATTTATGGGATGCTGCAGAAGGATTTTAATGTTCTCATCTGTTGCCCTGTCACCATAAAAGCAAGATTTCATTTTAGTAGATTTGGTAGGTAGATACAGAGTAGAAGTGAGCCTGAAAAACAGTGATTTTAACATAAATACACCAGAACATAGGATGAAGTTACAGCTAAGATGCAGTTTAGGAGGCTGTTTCCTCTTACCTTTCAGCTGGTAGCTGCCAATCCTTTGAAAAGCCAGGAAGGGACTACAGGAGTGTTTATTTAACCTTTTTGGGCCAGTATAAGTCTTAAAATATTTTCCTGGATTTCCTAATTAAACCCAGGGATTTCATTAACTGAATACACATTTTAGTTTCCTTGGCAAAATCACCGTGGAGTGGCAAAATTTTATTAATGATAATTTCAGCTTCTCATTCCACCTTATACCGAGAACACTGATGACAGCAAACCAGAGTAAACACAGTTCTTACATGGGTGATGCAGGCAAAATGGTATTCAAAGTTTTAATTCAGCCAATAGTGGATATGCAGACATGGGCTTGAGAGAGGTATTTAGTGGGAGGATTGAAGAAACAGATATTTTATCGACTGCTGCTCTCATGGAACAAAACAGAGAAAAGAGGATTTTTGTAAGGCATTTGTAAGGCATCACTGTCTCTGTAGATGGTTTAGTTGTGTTAAAGGCTTGGTTATGGAAGCATCCTTATGTTCTGTGATGAATTAAAAAGAGATTTGCTGTCTTGGACAATGGGAAGTCCTGCAGTCCAACACTGAGTAGCATCTGCTGTGTGCTTTTAAGACACTTGCAGACTGTAAAGCACATAGAGAGGATCTGTTGAAAAGGAGGCAGATTTCAAGGTCCAAACTATAACAACAGGTAACAGATGTTTTGCTCAGATGTTTAAACTAAAATATATATTCTGTGCTGGTTCTGAGACAGCAAACAAGACCAGAATTTACGACTTAACGAACTTTGCATGCATTAATTTCCTTAAAAACCTCCCCAGCATACAAAGCAACATCACAAATAAACTTTGTATTCCTATAGTCAAGTAACTCTGTTTTAGGTGTCTGTGACCGAATTCTGAATTTTAACTTGATGGACCCAAACACTTCTATCAGATTTCCAGATTTTCTATGTATCCAGCAAACTAATTAAAATCGGGTACTTACAGATGGTTCATATGGGTTTAATACGCATGTTGTGTATTTACAAGCATCTTCTGCTCTGTCTAGTACTTCAGTGGGGAAATTGGAACACAGCCTGTGTGAATGCTTTTCATATTGCTAGGATATTTTTACTTCTTTGCTTTAAGCTACAACACTCCTTTTAGCAGTCTGGTAAGGCTTCATTTTGACCATTCTAATTTAATCTACTTGCCATGAATTGACAAACCCCCTGTAGAAAGCCATGAATGTGTTCTTCATTGGGTTCCCTGAAAAGAAATTTCAGAGAAACAGGAACCCAAGCATTTCATAGCAAAGCTGTTAAAAAAAGCAGAGGAGTTCAGTCAGTTTAAGGTGTTTAAGGTGCTGTCACTGCTTGTGAATCCCTCAAATGGATGTCCTTGGTGCTTTTGGCGTTGCTGTGGGAATGCAAAAGGCTGCTGTGAAGTCCGTGAAGTCTCTACTGACTGATGGGACACACTGAGACTGGATCCATGGAAAGTTTCAGGAGTGGTTGCTTCCTTCCATGAAATTTTCCAAGCATCTGTACTGACAACCTGGGACTATAAAGGGTAGAAGACCCCAGAACTGAAAGAAAATGTGGGTATTCACAAAGCACCACTGCTAGTTTGTCCCATTAAGAGTCTTGATACATAATTCAGTTATTAAAGTATTGCTGCACCCTTTAACCATGATTCCCTTGCCACATGTTCTCTGTGTTGTGTTTGCCTATCATTGCCACTTTATTTCAATTGATGCAATTAATTTGTCCATCCTTGGCAGTGGGGAATCTGCTCTCCCTCCAACTTCCCTACAGCACAGCCAAGAACTCCTAAATTTAAACTGTCTTGCATAGTCATATCTTCTTTCTAAACTTGGCAACAGAGAATGAGGCAGATAATTATTTATTATTAATATTATATATTTAAGATCCTCTATTTATTAATCTGAACTGGGTGAGGCTTTTTTTTTTTTTTTTTTTTTTTTTTTTTTTTTTTTTTTTTTTTTTTTTTTTTTTTTTTTTTTTTTTTTTTTTTAAATTCCCATTGGTTTGATTTATGTATTTTAACTTTAGATTCCTAAACTGACAGGGTACATAGAATTTTCTAAAATAAAGGATTGCTTATCAGAGCCCTGCAGGTTGATCTCTACCCTTCCCCATGGTAACACTTTTTCAGCACAGTAGCAGCCAGCAGAGTAGATAATGGAGCACTTCTGAACCTGAAAATTAGATGCTCTCTGCCATGACTAAAAAAGACAAATCTCATGGTGGAGGAATACGAAAAAAGGGGAATAAAGATAATTTTTTTTGTATTTTTTTTTAAAAAGGCAGATGCAAAAATAAGGGAAGTGAGCACTTATAAGAGAGACATCCACATGAAGCTGAGACCACCAATAGACCTACCTTTACAATTGCCTGAAAAGAATAACACAGAGTTTTTCACTCATTTAATGGGTAGAAAGTTTGTTTGGATCCAGTTATTAGAAATTAGTGATTGGCTAAAAGAAACAGTCTCCTTTTTCCTTTCATGTAATTCCCTAGCCATGTTATCTGAATATGTGAGAAATTATTTTGTATATATATAGTGATGAAGGTATTGTAGTGCCTGTGTTGCCCTTTCATTTTTACAGTGACAATATTTACAAATAACTATGTGAACTGAGTAGGTGACTTTCTTTAAAGCAGACAGAAAAAAAAAAAAGCTCATGGATTATTATACAATACAAATGAATAAGAGTTATTTTATAAAAAAAGATAGTGGAGGTTTCCATTTAATTTTTCCACATCTTTAAATTGCCATGTGTGTTTTACCTATTAAAGAAGAGGAAGAGAGAGGAGAGAGAAGAGAAAGATTAAAAGCCTGTATATTTTATTCCAATTCAGGGATGTTTTGTGCCCACAAAGTAAAAAGATGGGTGAATTTTCTTGAAAATTTCTGAGTAGTGGTTGCTGCTGCCAGGCAACAGTGCTCCTTTTCTGATTGACAGCTACAGCGCTCTAACTCTGTCTCTTATAACACAAACATCACACTGAATCTTTCACCAATAGATGTAGTCTCCTTCCCTTTATTAGCTTTCTCATCCCATAAAGTGCAGTCAGTATAGGCATCGTTCCTGTCCTTTAGAAAGAAGTAGATTAGTCCATTTCCTCATGGGGGTTTGCAAAGTCCTTCAATAGACGTGACTGGAAGAGGAAGAGGCTGAAGATGGTGGCCTAAGGGAATAAACTGCTGACTTGATAAATCTTTGGGTCTTAGGAGGTCATCTCTTGATGTCTGAAAGAAAGATTGACTTACCAGCAAATATGAGCACCAGTCTTGATGGCTTTGTGAGTTGTTGTTTTTTTTTTAAAGTAATATAGAAAACATTTGTATATGAGATACTTATAAATTTTCTACAACTACAGAATCAGCGTTTTCCTTCCTCGGGTCTTATTCAATTCTCATAGATTTATTTATTCCTTTTGATACTGTCTGCATGCTGTCCATAAGATGTGCAGGGAATTTTAATGAGCTTTTACCCTAAAAACTGCAGCTATGAAATGCAGCATGAAAAACTTTGCAACTCTGTGAACTTTTGTTACGTGAGACAATATGTGGACCCTAAAGAGCTTAAACATATTGTTAATAAAAATTCTGATATTTCAAATCCATTTTGCAGAGATGAAGAATCAATTGCAGCTAGGAGTAGATTAAATTTAACTAAGTTCCCTTTTCTGGGTGTTTTGGTCTTGCTTTGTTACAGGAGAACCTACTTATTTTTGATGGAGGATTGTCCACAAGAGTTTAATACTTATGACTCCTTGATAGGGTTAGTTGCTAAAAACTCAGAGCCAGACCCTTTACTTATGGAAATTGAGGAGGTGCATCAAGAACTAAAGGAACAGTTTGCATTTGAAAACAATTTATTTATTTCATTTTACTTTTGGTAACTGTAGTATATAGTTAGGGTTTGCAGATAAAAAGTGTAATCCACACATCTTCAATCTGTAATTTAAGAAAGATTCGCTTCCAAGACAGCCAGACCACCCGACTGTGGAGGTTAAGAGTCTGGGTTAGGACATAGAGTATCGCACTAAGTGCTCCTTAGTGGATGTGCTGTGCTCAGTTTTGGCTGACATTAAATCTGATGGTTGTACTTTCTAGATATCTTTTGTTTCTAGATTGTTTTTTTTTGTTGTTTTTTTTTTTTTTTTTTTTTGTGTAACTTGCTCCTGGCAAATTTCCTGCTCCTACTTAGTGCCCAGAGTCCACAAAATGCTGGGTACTTCAGGGTGCTATTTCGAGACCAGAAGGCTGCCTAGGCTTTGAAAGGAGTCTAAAAGGGCCTTGGATACTGGGGGGAAAAGACAAAGTGCTACTCATTCGCGTGACAAACTCTCATAATTTCTAGTTGAGCAGGGAATTATAGTCCAACGAAGTTTCCAGGCAAATTTTGGAGCTGGTTTTGATTTCAGTTTGAACTAACTGGGGGCATTTTGTAACACTGCAAATGTTGCACATGTAAACCACAGTTTTTGGAAACATTGCAAAACTGATAAGCAGAATCTGTGATCTACCTCCATTAAAATATTTTTCTTAATTCTTTATTGTTAGGGTCTTAAGTCGTGAAGTGGATTGATATTTTTTGAATAACAGCTGGTATGACAAGCAGTTGTATGCAGTAATGTTTTGTGACTTTTTTTTTTTTTTTAACATCTCTCTCCTGAGAGCTCTATAATATAAGTCCAGATTGCTGCTGTCCTCCCCGACAGGCTGGCAGAGAAGTATTGATCCATCGTGGGAGGAGGGGATGAAGTGACAACAGCAGGGACTTTTATTTGCTCATCCCAGAAAGAAAGAACCAGAAGTCAGTGTTAGCTAATCTCCCATGCTTAAGTAGGAGGATGTTAAAGGAACAGTGCAAAAAAAAATGTACTGGATTATTCTTCCATTACAACTTGGGCAAAGGGTGTGTTGGCAATAAAGTTGCCTTGCTGAGAATCAAAATGCTGTCATTTCTTAAAGACTTATGTGCAACAGGATTGAGAGACTACTCCACAATCAAAACCAACTGCAAAAGAAATGTTTTGTCCATCTCTCCCACCACCTGACAGAGGCCAGAAGAGGTTGTAATTTTTTAGGGAAATTGTACACTGTGAAAAAAGAAAAAAAAACACCTTAAGTATAAACAGGAAACTGGTGGGTTTTTGTCATAGGAACATCTACAGATTGGAATAAAAAGGAAGAGAGAAAGGTGTTTAGGGGCATTGGTGAAACACAGGATTAAATAAAAACACTTGCTTCTACAAAACTTTTGGCAGAACACAGATTCACGATGATGTTTTTAGAAGAAAAGCAGCAAAATTAATTTATAATAGGAATGTGTAGGATCCACAAGTGCAATCTGTATTTTTTGCTTAGGAGTTCATTGAGTTCTGCATACACTGCCAAAGAAATCAAACAAGTATAATGTCCCCCACACTGTATTAGTATTCAGCAGGTATAGCTGAATTCTAGTCCATACAAGTGGAGAGCAATTATTCTGTTGCATAGACATTGACTTTCACATTTCATTTTACACTGTGCTCTACCATTCTTTGTTAGGCTCCAGCTCTGCAATCCTCTGCATATGGCTGTATTGCTGCATTCAGACAGGCTGCAGTGAATCAGCCAGCTCATAACAAATTCTAAAATTGGGGCAAAAGTGAATATCAAATTGAAGAATATTAAACTGGAGAATAAGAATGATAGAATGTTTGTTTTTTTTCAAAAGCAAATCCACAGAATGTTCCTGGCTGGGGTAGCACAGGCTGGGATCAGGACATAAAAGTATACTAAGGCACAAGAGCACTGCAGGTACTGAGTGTTTTTCTATGTTTTTTTTTCTACTTTCTTTGCAAAAACCTTTTTGTCTGTAAAATATCTTGGTCTCATTTTCCTGGGGAGCACTTCCAAAAGACAAGGAGAGATACTTGTCACAGCTTTAAATTGTTTTGTACATGGAAGTAAAAATTAATCCATTTTAGTAGGCAATATAAAGGATCTTAACTATCAGCCATCGCCAAATAATAATATACCATCTGTGATTCGCTTAATATCTTTCAAAAATTAGGGAAGCCTTGTGACTGTATTCTGCTTAATCCCAAATCCTTAATTATGCTTTATTTGTAGGCTGGGTACCATCTTCACGACTCAAGCATTTCTATTGCTGGAGTCTGGTCTTCAGGCTCAGTAACCTTTTCTGATTTTTAAGTAAATTGAACTAAGCTGTTGGTCATGTAGGGACACAGCAAAGAAAGAGAAGAAAGCAAACTTGATTATTCTCTAGAAACATCCTTGACTAGTCACTCTCAGGTCTTTACCTCTGAAATTCGTTCTCCATATTCAACATTCCTCAGCTGTATTATAATTTTTATTGGCAATAGAGTGGCTGTGCCATTAAAATGGCTCAGAAAGATTGCATTAGGTAGATGCATAAAGCAACAGATTAAAAATATTCAAACAAGAATATAATTTGACAATTTTGGTCTGAATTAAACAAAGCACGACTAGTCATTCCCTTGTCTGCTGACCTCTTAATGACTGCTCTGCTAACTATCAGTGCAGTCACTCTCTTCCGTGCAGCTCCTGACTTTGACCAGAAAATATTTTCCTTGTTGGTAATATGGATGCTTTTAATTTAAATACACAGGAGAAAAGAAGAAAAAAAAATAAAAAAGGAAAGAAGAGGAAAGGAGTGGTTGCATAAAAAATATGGGGACAATGAATAAATAGTAGTGTCTAATAATTCTGGTCACTAGTTTACCAACATAGATCCAAACTGAAGAGTTAGTAGTAAATCCTAACATATCCACCTGTGAATTTTAATTAATATGGTTTATAACACAGTANTTTTGTTTTGTTTTTTTTTTTAATTCTAATCTTTCCTTAGTTTTCCGAATAGCAGGAAAATCTAATGTCAGCTTAGAAAAGCCTGAAACAAGAAGTGAGAAAGGAAAGAAAAGCAGTAACAGTATTCAGCATCCTCATCTGAAGAATGGTTTTGTATATAACTCCTTTACATCCTCTGTTTGAAAGGTGAGAGAATTTAATTAGGTTCCTTTTGTGGAAAGTATATGAAAAATGTATTTTAAGGGAGACCTTTGGGAAGCTATATTTTAATGCTGTCAAAACTTTTAACTTCGGATGAAACAGCCTGGAATGTTAATCTTGAAATTTGCTTTAGGAAAGTGCAGCATTTTCTGAGAAAACTAGCTTCAAAATAGGAAGAAATTGATTCAGTAATTATACCCTTTTACTACTACTTTGTTTCTGTTATACTAAATGGTTGATGTAGATATAATCACTCAATCTGATGTTGTTGCAGCAGAATGAAAATTGATCAATATATCACTATTGATCAGTCTCTTTCTGATTGGCTTAGCAACCCTGTGTGTTATTTCTAGCCTCACACAGCCAATCTAGCCTATTCAGAATTAATCTAAATATATGTTTGCTTCTACTAACACACAAGGCTACAAAACAAGTAAGTTATAGAAAAATGACCTAAACAATGGCATATATACATATACCATAGCATTTAATATGTTCTTAAGATTAGGCATGAAATGAAAATCACACTTAAATGCAGACATAAAATGGGTGCTTTACTTAGTCACAGTAGTTCAATAACCTCTCTGTTCTGCTCAATTTATGCAAAGCCTTTTAAAATTACAGTTTCTAGGAACCATACACTATAACCCTGAGTATTTCAGAATTTTCCAGTTGAATTCATGAAGGTGTTTTATTAATGATGCTCTCAAAATAGATTGAAATATTTTACAGCATTATAAAAAGGCAGGTTGCAACCAGTGCATTTAGCAGAGTCCAATGAAATACTATTAGACTCACAGTCCCCTGCTTTACCTCATTTAGATGTATCCTTTATATACTTCGTGAATCACATTCAGTAGATGATTGTGATAATGTGACTGCATTCTCAGTTACCTCAGGCCCTTTATTTGGTTCCTGCACATGAAGCAGTCTGTTTTGTTTTGTTTTGTTTTGTTTTTCTTCTCCAAGTTTCGTAAAATGATTTTTAATACCCAGGTAATCAAGATACAAACCAGCAAACTGTGATAAGTTCATCAGCTCAGAGTGCTTTTAACATCCAGTTTCGAATCTGTAGTGGACAACGTGCTGACAGTCTAGTTATTTTATCAATTATATGTCTTTCCCAGCCTAGTTCTGTGCGGAAATGCCATCTGATTAAGAAACTGTGTCACAGCACAACTCAGTTTCTCTTTGGTTCTTTCCAGCATAAATCCAGGGGCATGGAAATGCATGGGAAGAGGGGTCAAGTAACATTTGTGCAGCTCAACCTGAGAGGTCATGAGATTATGCTTCCACTACTCAAGTATCATGTATTTGAACTAATGTAATTACCACATTATCCCATTATGTCAACAACAAGAGGTGTCTGAAGCTTATTATCTCGCTGCTCCAATGTTACTCTCCTTCATCTCATTTTCTCTTCCTCAGTAAAGTGTTTTAAAGACAAATAAATTGATTATAATTTCTTTACTAGCATGCATCTTTAGATTTATTTACTGTAAGGTGATTTTATGCTAGAAATTGGTTTGGAATAAGAATGGAGAGTTAAAGACTGTGTGCTAAGGACTGATCTTTTTGACATCTGGCACAGCTGAGAACTGTTCTCTGTAAAGAAGACTGTAGAAACCCCAGATTTTTTAGGTCAATCCCAAGAGGCAATTTAGAGCCACTTTGTGAGCTTGGTCCCTTGGACACACACATTACAACATGCTGAGACACCCCTTAAGAAAGGCCAGGGAAAGACAAGGTTCTGCTGCACTGGGAGCATCCCAACCCCTGGTTTCCTCACACACAGGAATATCTGCCCTTGCAAACCTGATGGCCTGATTTGACCAAGTTTTTTAAGGAGGGGAGATGAAAGAATAGGATCAATCAGTGTTCAATACTCAATATTCAACAACTGTAAATGAAAAGCATTGCATAGGAACAGTTACTGTTTCCCATGAGGATTGATTCCTCCCCTGGATACTTCCTTGTCTTCAAATTCTCCCAACAACGTTTCACCCCATCTTCCTACTGATGAGTTTTATTTGCTGTAGCCTATTCATTGCCTTATTTTATGGAACATAAAGTGATTTTAGTTTTTAGGAGTGCTTTGCCTTCTGGGGCCAGATATTTCTTCATAGCTGTGGAACCTCGTAGCCTTGCTGGACTGTGCAAATGTGATCAGATGTTACCTGAAGCCATTTCCATATTTTCTGCATATATGTTCGTGAGTTGAGAGAGCTCACCCAATATTACTTCTCCTCCTTTTAGTTCATCTTCATGTGTTCAGGGAGAGGAAAAATACGTTGCACAACCTCCTATTTAGGCTGTGGATTTTCTTGCCTTTGTCTTGAGAAATCTTGTCTTGAACAGTCCAGGTGGGCTCAGTAAAGTACATCCTCTACAGCCTTTATTCTAGCAGAGTAGAGGGTTAGGATTTGAAGTCTGAACAACAGCTGTCCTGGCCAAATAGTGGTGAATAGAGAAGAAAAATTTTCATAACAAGGAGTGAACACCTACCTCCCTGTTAACATCCTTCCCTCTCTCTCTTTTTTAAATTTAGGCTTCCATGTGCCACTGAGAGCGACAAGAATAAAAGAGAGTGAAAGTCACTGTAAATCAGGTTGATAATACCAGAAAATATGGTTGGAGGAAAGCTAGTTAAGAGGAAAGAGAGAGGCATCTTTAAGACACCTGCGCCTGCTTAAAAAATTATTCCAGAGAGTTGAATAAAGGTAAACCTCAGGAAATTATGAAGAGTTTAGGATACATCTATATTTTGTGAACTAGCATAGGTGGCACTCATCCTGTGCTCAGCTATTGACTGCTTATTACTGGGCCTGAGAGTAAAAAGAAGTTGCAATTTTCTAATCTTGTGTTTCCAGTCTCATGAATTTGGAATTCCAGATTTGAGCAGTAGGGTCTAGTGAGACTGCCCTGAAAGCTCAAAGTATTCTTAAAGTGGATTTGGTTGCTATTTAATTTTCTTTCTGACTCCTGATATTCCAGGGTGTATGCAACTCATTTTTACAAAAGGTAAAGTACTTAAAACAAAGCGCAAGACTTTTGCTGATAGCAAACTCCCCCTGTGAGCTGCACAGTAAAATCAGAGAATGTTCTTCATTATTTTTTTGTAGAGAGTTGAGAGGAAGGCATGTCAGTCATGAAAACAAAAAGATGACTAGGTGAATTCAGAACTAAACATCTTTTTGTAAACCAAGTAGAAATGAAAATGCCCCAAGGGACCGTTGAGAACACAACTGGCCACCAGTTGCCAGGCACCAGTACCTTGGAGGTACAACAGTTGTGGTTACAACAGTTTCCCAGACAGTATTAACTTCTTTGTTCATGCAAAGTATCTGCTAAAATCACTGAGAGACTTAAACACAAATTGTGGGATTGATACCTGTTTAATTCTCACACGTGATAAGCTAGTCATGTTTTATATTGCACCAGCTTCTGGGAGAAATACATTCTTAGACACTCACAGTTATTCCCTGGGAGCTGCTCAGTATTATCTATTCCTTCTGTCTTACCTCTTCTCCTTCAGCAGCTGTTCCTTAGCACGTGTAAAAGGCCAGAAGAAACAGCAGCAGCAGGACTGTGAAGTCTGCACCTTTCTGAAGGGGCTGGAGCTGGAGCCACATGGTTGGTCCCTGTCACCTGCAGAAATTTTTTTGGTGCTGGCCATCTTGTAAAATGACACAACCCCGTGAGTTGTTGTTCAAATTGCAATAAACAGGAGTGATGGTTAATCAGAAAAAAATAGAAGGAATGGGGGAAAAGGAGCCGGAGAGCTGGGTTGGGTTGAGAGTGGGGCACTTTGCTTATCCCCAGGCTACAAGTGTCTGATCAACAACAACAAAAACTCTGAAAGACAATGCAGGGTCTTCCCTGGGAGCTGGGGCAGAAGCCTTTTTTGTGTTAGGAAATAGGAGGTACTAGGCATGAACAGACCTGTATCTATCTTCTTTGTAATTCTCACCGTAGTAAAAATCTTTTCCTTAGACAAAATAAAGAACAGGGCTATTTTATATAATAATGAGTAATGATAATTTTATATTGAATTCAAGACCAGTTCTTCTCCAGCTTGTATTGTTTCAGCAACGTGGAATTAACCTATGTAAAAAGGTGACACTGCAGTGAGAGCTGTGTGAATTTCTAATGTGATGTCTGAGGAGCAAAAACAGAGGAAAAAATAGTCTTTAGTTGAAAGAAAAAAAAATTCTATTTTCCAGTTTGCTCTGGGCCAGATAAAATCTTTGGATTTATCAGATTGCTTATAGAAAATTTAGCCAAATTTGATTTCAAGATATGAAATCAACTTCTTTCCCACCTAGCTATTTTGGGTTTATATTTTTTTAGTATTATTATTATTAGTTTGGTTTGGTTTGTTTTTGCAAAAGCTATCTTCTAAATTGCCACTTACTTGGCCTAAATGTTTTTACTTAAATACCAAGTGAAAACTAAAAAATCCCCCAAATTTTTGCTAAAATGTTAATATTTAATTTCAAGAATTCAAGTTACTCTGAGTCTGGGTGAAGGTGAGCAGATTGTGGAAGCTTGTCAACCACATCCTAAAAGTATTCTGGGTTGGAAGTAGGCAGTGAAAATCAGAAGTCCATTGGAGAAAAAAAAAAAAAAAGTAAATATATTTGTCTCTATGTGTCTCTTTCCCCAGGTGTCCAGACTGAACAGGATATTATCACTGAAGCAATGTAAATCCCTGAATACTCATCCATCACAGCAAACACTAGAAAAATCTGTTGAAATCCAGCCCACAATCTGGCTTTTTTTTTTGTCTGTTTGTTTTTTTATTCCCTAAATGAATTTCTGAATTGGTGTTTAACTAATAACCCACCATTAAATCTACAAGGTTATAATTTCAGCTTTTGAATGCTGTTTCATGGTAAATGAGGCGATTTTTTCCCAATATTATAACAGTGATTTGTACAATATAATAGTCATTTACTCAATAGCCTTCTGCAGAAATAAAATCCTATACTTACTGCAGTACCTCTTTAATGCAGGTTTTCATGAAATCCTTACTCCTGATGGTGAAAGTTGATTTATAGCAGAAACTCACCCTCTTCAGGATTATTGTCAATAAACGTGAAGATGTAATTTGAGTGATAATGAAAGAACATTTTATTGAAAATCTCCAGAGAGTCTGTTTCACAGGATATAATTGGAGAGGGGCTAAGAGTCTCCTGCATCAATTTCCAAATTAAGCATCTAAGCTATCAAGATGTGTATATTTTAAAACTGTCTAGGGGGAAAAGAAAAATAATATAATCAATCAATAACAATATAGGATTAGAATACAGCTGTGTGGAAACAGGGACATGGAGGGGACTAGGGAAGAACTCAAACATTTTCAGTGCACAAATGGCATCAATTTTAATTGTCAGTGTAGTCTTAACTTTCCTTTTTATCCATGTGTTTAAAGCTGCTGGAACAGATCTCCATGTTCTGCAAATTGTGCAGCTGTACCAACCAGCTTGTTTACAGAGATAGAAGATGCTGCAATTTTTATTTTCTTAACTTTTATTTAGATAGACAAATCTCCAACAGTAAGTAAAGTGCGAGATTTGCTTTCTGACACCTATTCTTCAGGTAATACTGAGAGCTCCTAAAATCCCCCTCCTTTTCTATGGCTCTAAAATCACACCTGGAAATAAAATGTATGTTTTAAACAAATACTATGCTTTGCCAGTGTATTTTCAAAGAGTTTATGATGGCAGAGTTCAAAAATTTTCTTTGGTTGTATGTTTGTTTCCTCACAGCATTTTATTCTTTTATGTTTTGGGCCTCAATGATTTGAGTCTTATTTGTTTCAGAGATGGCCTCATTTCTTTCTTCATTAGTGCTTTGGTCACAAAAGCTGAAGCTGGAGCTCATTATTAAAGAAGACAACAGGTTAGTGGCCTCTCACTGAATGGGAATTTCGTGGATGGAATCTGTTTTTCTCCCTTGCTCCAAAATAATTCAAATCAATAGGCTCTTAGTCCCATTTCTTTCTTTTAATCTAGGCTTTTGTGAAAGAGCAGAAAGATTGGTATTTGAGAGCATGGAGTCATTTAAAATCCATTTGTCTGCCAATTTGTCATCTCTTTTATTGATGTTGATGAAAAATTCTTAATTTTTTTTCAAAATAATGTCAAAGGTATTTTTTATCTAGCGTCTTAATTTATTATATTATTAAGTATTATTTTATTCTTTTATGTTTGATGTTCACTTTACGAAAATTATGTTCCTTAAAAATCTTCCTCTAATGCAGATTGAAAATACATGATATGGCATGTATATATCATTCATATTGTGAGATTAGTGAAATTTAGAGACATCATCAAATGCTGAGAAGAGTATTTTGTTATTTTTCTTGAATACACAAACAAGATTTTTCTATAGTTCAGAGTGTGTTCTACTAGAAGTTGAATTAGCTGTAATTTTCTTTTGGGTCTATTACCATCATTAGCAAGGCCACTCTTTCCATGGTTTTCAATGGGTGCAAGAACTAGCAAGGAACAGTTTGCTAATGCACTACTAAATAAGTTTTATACTCATGCAATTTTATTTCTTTTGCTTTTCTACTTCCCTTTAGCCTATTATTTTTTTTTTCTCTTAAGAAAATTTAAATATTTTCCTCTTCTTTTAGATACACTATCTTTTGGTTTCTAAGATTAAAAATAAATATTTTATTTTACGTTTAAGTACAAGCTTCCATGGAAGCAAAAAAAAAAAATTCTAAGTTATTGCAACTGATAACAGGGCAAGGATTTTGCTGTACATTTTTACAAAATAGGCTTACAATCTCCTTTGCTTCAAAGACTGAAAACACAGAAAATCATTTATTTTAAAGACCTTCAAGCAGTTTCTTTCTGCTTGAAACTTGGTCTTTCTTTTCTTCACTCTAGTTACCTGCAGAAGGAAGTGAGTGGCTAAAACTGGTGTTCCTAAATCATACTAGAACAAGCTGAGCACTAAATCCATACATAATGACGGGGATCTCTCTGAAATTCTGTTTAGACATTGAGAAATAATTTATAGAGCAGGTGCTTGACATTTACCGGCTGGAGAAATGATCTGCTGCCAAGCAAACCCGCACGAACTGCACACAGTTCCCACAGCCTCACCTTGTGCTGCCACTTTCACATAGTAGATAAAGCCACCCTGGTGAATTTCCACAACCAACTGGTTTTCTTAGCTGCCTTTTAGGATTATTTAGCCATGGGTAGTGAAGAAGAGCTGTTGTTCTTTCCTTCGTGGATTGCCAGCAATCCCCTGTAGTTACAGGTTGGTGGCTGAGCTGTCAGGGGTCCCTGCTATAAGCTTTGCAAGCATCACATTAGGGCAGTTCAGCTTCATCTTACCTGTTATGTAGAGTTATGTTTGCGAAGTCAGTCACTATTGACAATGTATGCTCTTCATTTAGCAGTGCTGTTGGTAAAGTTGTTTTTCCTCTTTTTTCCCTTTTTTTCCCCCCTCTTTTTTTCTTTCTTTTTTAACCAAATCATTTAACCACTATGGAATATTAACACTGGCATAAAAACAATGAAAAACAGCTTGCCAAATGGGAAGCTGGATGGAGAACTAATGTGTGTTGGCTTGATGAAATACTGAGAAGTTGACTGGCAGACCATCTGAGCTAATGGGAAAGGGAGATTGAAAAAACATGGATTGTAAAGGACACCACTGTAGCAAAGTGGCCAAATGCTTCAAGAAGAGTCTGCTTAGCCTCAGCAGTACTTGTTTGCATTACCTTAACCTTGATCTTACTAGGCCTTGTCTGGTTCTTGTACGAGCCACAACCCAGATAAATCAACAGCAGATAACTTGGCAGTGAGTGTAGTTTGATAATCATTGGTTTAAATCCTTTTTTTTACAAAACAGAAACATGTTACACTAATGTGAAACATCAATGATGAAACTTTAGTATTGGGAGAAAGGTAAGGAAGAAAAAAATTATAGCTGTCTTATAATTTCCCTTACATCTGCCATGCTGAACAGTATCTGGAAATCTTCCAACATCCTTTCCATTTTTTTGTGACAGACATGCCAAAAGTTAAAAATATACGAGTAATGGTGATGTTTCCACAAAGAGTTTACTTTTTTAACAAGGCCGAGTTTCAGCAAGTTGCTGGGTAATATGAAAGAGCTTTTGGTTTTCTTTTGGTTCAAAGTGTTAAGTTAATCTGGAACAAAATGATTGGTCATATATTGAGCTCTGAAAGCAGCCAAATGCTCACCTACCTGAGCTGCTAAATGGAGAATTGACATGCATGACCCCGGCAAAGCTCCATACACGAGAAAATTCTGGAATAATGATATTGTTCCTTAAAGGAGTAACATCCTCCATTATTCAGCCATCCTGCATTATACACTCATGATCTATGCACCCTTTGGGTGATACTTAAATCTAAGAGCTGCTCAGCGTGTTCCTCTCCTGTTTTGTTGAAGAGAATGTGTGAGGGTTTCCTGGACCTCTGCAGACCATTTTTATAAGCTGGCTATCCCAGGAGGCCTGTATTTCACACCAGAAAGTGTGTGATAGGATTGCAAAAGCTGAGAGCCAAGCACAACTGAAGGAAGTCACAACAGTATTTTCCCAGTTAAGATATAAACCAGTATGGGAGAAGGCTGTAACTGAGCCAGCCACATCAAATCTTCCTACCTTTGCATATTCACAGACCTTGTTACACACACACACACATTTATATGGTTTAGGCATGAAGCTGTGTGCCAAGTAACCATCATCCCAGAGAAAGACCCATTCTGCTCTTAACTAGCTTTGCTCCTTGACAATTGATTTTTTTTTTTTCAAAGCACTTGGTATTCATGAAAAATGCTTTGCTGTTTGATTCTTTAATATGCCCATCAGTGTATCATATGAGCACTTGCTGAAATGGGTGAATGAACCTGTTTTGAATTTTTGTCTTTTCAGAGGGAATGCTTAAGTTGTGTCATCAGGCACGTGAACAAGTTGTCCAGTTTCCTCAAGCTTTGTATACTCAGTAAAGCTGTGGTGTTTTGGTTTTTTGTTTCCTTCTCTTGATCAGGATTTTATGGAGTCTGAATAATTGATATAGTAAGCTGAAAAGCTAACTAATAGTGGTGGGGAAATAATTCCTCTTTTTCATCTCTTTCACTGAAGAATACCTTTGAAAGGCCAAACAACTTTTTAAACATTTGGATTATTTTCTTATTGCATGCTTTTACACACCCCCCCCCCCCACTCACAGTGGTTCTTTCCTTGTTAATTTCTTCAAATAAGTATTTGAGTTCCAATATTTATCACTACAGAGACACTATATTTTCTTGGTATCCCACTCCTTACTTGGTCACAAAGCTGTTCAGCACAGTGGGACATTAATATGGATGTTGAGACAGTCTATACCACTGGGGGGAAAATCCTAAGTGAGCATGTTAAGATTGACAAAAGAAGAAACACAGAAAGAGCTTTAAACCAAAATAAAGGAAAAAAAAAATCCAAAGCTGAATGGTATAGGAAGACAAAGACAGGATGTGGTTGCTATAGCTTTTTTTTTTTTTTTCCTGTTTAAATTTCAATGATCAATAACACTCTTCAAAAGACAGGACTGGGATTTTTTAGTTTTCCCACAAGAAATGACTGATTAAAAAGTTGAAGGTATGTTCTCAGAATGGATTGTAATTGCCATTCTTTTTTTAATTATTACAAACTGATACCATTATACAGTAATGTGTTTTCACATTGTATAGTGAACATGTTCTTTCTTAAGAGTCTCTCTTTTAAAGATCTGGCAAGTAAGGTCAGATGCCTCTTAATGGAAATAGAAATGAAAAGCACTACCTCATTGATTTCCTCTCCATTTCCAAAAATGAGATTGGCTTTTTTTTTTTTTTTTCCAACTCTCTGCCTCATCATGATAATTTCAGATAAGCACCTCCATAATAACAGGCTAGTATGGAGAGGTATAATACTTCATTTCAACTATATTCTATAGTAAGTTTATCATAGACTCAATTCTCTGCCATCAGACTGTGGTTACAGTTGCTAAGAGGAGCTCCCATTGAAAGAATTCATCAGTGCATGGAA
>NW_020955278.1:1152901-1154099 GCF_003031625.1 Empidonax traillii
CTCATCATGATAATTTCAGATAAGCACCTCCATAATAACAGGCTAGTATGGAGAGGTATAATACTTCATTTCAACTATATTCTATAGTAAGTTTATCATAGACTCAATTCTCTGCCATCAGACTGTGGTTACAGTTGCTAAGAGGAGCTCCCATTGAAAGAATTCATCAGTGCATGGAAGACAGTGAACTGAATTCATCCCTGCTGTAAATCATCCAACTTTATTGGAACTGCCTTGGAAAAAAAATTTGTCCCGCTCCATTTATCCATTACTCTATAGAAGGATGCCTTTCATAAAAGTTATTTTCCTCTTTGTTGCTCTGCTACTTACAGATTTCATTTTTTTTAGTGGGAAAAGTGATGAAGATGAATATTTGGCACCCAACTTCTTTTATGTAGAAGGTCTTATGCAAAGGAATATAACTCTGAGCATTTCCCTCTGACTTGTGAGACAAAGTCTAAGCTTTCCTACAGAGACTGTAAGATAAGGAAGTAAAAGTTAGTTTTTAGAACGTGCTTCCACCAATTTAATAGAAACTGTGTTTGTGTAGCAGTTCTGCTATTCAAGTGGCTGAAGTGTTCATAAATAACTGTTCCTCAAAACGGCACTGCCAATGAGGGAAAATTACTATTCCCGTAATAGTAATATGTTAACAGATTTGATGAACACTGAAAACTGAGAGAGTCATGTAATCATCCTACCAAAAAGTATTTTCGCCAAAAAGATGCAGTTCTTGAATTATGTTTCTGATAGTTTGTTGATCACCTTGGAAAGGCCACGCTACAAGAGGATGTTTCATTCCTTACACAAACCAAGTTAGCTAGAAGCTAAACTCAGGAAGCAGCATTTGCTGGTGATTAGAAGAAAGGTAATTGGTTCTTAGTTACCATTTTCTTAATAATAGCACTGAAAAATAGACTGGACAGAGAGTCCAAGACTGTACTGAAGTGTAAGACAAAGTGCTAGTAATCAAATTACTCCGTCAGCAGACAATATAAGTCAATGTCACTTTTGAAGTAATATTAAATTGTGTGTATGTCTAAATTGAGCCTGCTTTTATCCATCATAAGTACTTAGTTTGCCTAAGAAAACTCTAAAAATTCAGTTCTGGGGTTGTGTTTCTCTGTTGCTTAAACTAAGGGCAGTTAAGAACATTTTATTCACTTTTAAATTCTAGCTTTACTTACTATTCCCCCCT
>NW_020955278.1:1154882-1190113 GCF_003031625.1 Empidonax traillii
ATATTAAATTGTGTGTATGTCTAAATTGAGCCTGCTTTTATCCATCATAAGTACTTAGTTTGCCTAAGAAAACTCTAAAAATTCAGTTCTGGGGTTGTGTTTCTCTGTTGCTTAAACTAAGGGCAGTTAAGAACATTTTATTCACTTTTAAATTCTAGCTTTACTTACTATTCCCCCCTGATACACAATTTTATACTTACAGAAATCTGTCAGTCATGAAGCACTTAAAAACTGTCAGAATTACAGAAAAAAGATAGTGAGTGCCATTTAAAATATACTTATCGCTTGCATGCTATGTGAGATGTGAGTTTAATTAGCATTGTGAAGTTTGGATTAGTGATATATTGACAGCACACTGATTACAGACTGAGAAAGGTCTCTCAGTTTTGCTTCAGCAACCAGCCAGCCTGACTCCTGCTTCTTGCACAGCCAAAATCACAATTAGCAGTATTTCAATCTGATATCTTGAACCCACCCTTTTGTTTAACAAAGACATAATTGAAAATTAACTGCCTAAACCTAAGCAATTAGATTTTCAACGGCAGATAATCCCTCTAATCTCCCTATAAGATTTCCTTTTTTCCCCCTCCCCTGTCTCATGCTGTGTATTTTATCCTGTAGAGGGTGCAGTACACAAGAGTTTAGGTGTGTGTTCTAGGAAGAAGTGGACATAAGATCTGAGAAACCCGTGTGGGGCGAATGTGATTGATGCAGCAACGACCTTTTCCATGTACATCTCTGCTACTGAACACTGCTCTTTTTTTTCTGTGAATCTGGATTCAGTTAAAGCTGCACCCTCTGACAGAAAGCCTTCTGGAAAATCTGTTATGTAGATGAAGGTGGAGAATCTAGGATGACACATGGAAAAGCCTTTGTGAATAAGCTCAGCTTAACTCCATCCATGTTAAGTGGGACATTTTGGCTATTTTATGTAAAATATGCGTTCAAATGCTTTGCAAAAACATATCTTATATTGCTTGCTTCTTGTGAAGGCAGGATCTGCAGAAGACATAAAAATCTGACCTGGAGTTGGAGATTCAGATGGTCACACAATTTATAAGATGTGGCATTTCTCTATTTTTCACTCCAAGTTAAAAAACAAAACAAAACCAACAACAAACCAAACAACAACAACAACAAAAAGGTGTAAGGTGCCATATAAGTAAGTTCAAATCATCAGAGAAATTTCCTATCACAAAATCACAGAATCACAGAATATGCTGAGTTGGAAGAGGTCCACAAGGATCTCCTAGATCAACTCTTGCACAGGACCATCCCCAAGAGTGACACCATGTGCCTGAGGATATCACAAGTGAGCTCGGTCCTGCAAGATTAAGGGTGGGTCTGAATCATTTTATCATCCAGCTGGAGAGCAAAAGAAATATAGGAAAGTTAGCTAAGGTGAACTGAGGGGAACATTTGTTTTGAATGATGATGCCATCTAAATGACAATATATAATTAGCTGACGGAATAGTTGCATCCAAAGCCCTCAGGACAATTAGAAATCTCACAATGATTAAAATAAACTTTAGATCAGACCATGTTTGTGATTTTTTTTTTTCTATGATCAGAGAAAATGTAAATAGTCTTACTGCAAATATTTTAACTGGTAAGAGACTGGAGTGACAGAAGTGATTAAAAAATAATTCTAGTAGCATAATGTTTGCTGGAGTACTTTGTTATGTTTGAGTGCTGTATCAGAGAGTGAACATATCACCTCAGTTCATCCAAAGTATCACTGGATGAGTGGGGTGGAATATATTGAAATGTTGATCATGTCACACATTAGTGAGCTGTGTATTGACAAGGAGCTTCCATACTCAAGGTGTTGATTTTGATTTCTTGTTAAGCTCTCTCAGTGATTTGTGACTAATCTATATCTAATTTAAAGTATTCAATAGAATCTCCTACATCTCTATTTTGAAGGCCATCTTATTTGCTAGAAATACCTCTGAACTTTATTACCCCCTGATTACAGTTAAGCATGTTGTGCAAACGCCTTGAGAGAGCTTGTCTAACAACTCATAATTAGTTTGATAGCCAGTCTTATTAGACAATCCACAATGTTTTCTTCCCCACCTATTAGTTTTATGATCTGTGACTGCTTCATGGGAATTACAACATGAGAAATTGCAAAACACGCATTAAGATGAAATTGAATAAGACTTGTGATTGCAACTGTAATTGTTTAAGTATCCTCATCATGCACTCAACAGCAGCCTGACTTTCAGCTGCTTGTTCAATTCCATGTCGTGCCTGTCTCACCTTGGGAGTGAGGTACCAATTTTAGCATTGGTATTTACCTCATTATTGATTGTGACTTTCATTAATGTGAATGGCCAGGGCACTTCGGCTTTTCTTCTTTGGAAAGCTGCAAACTTACCCCTAAAATCCCATAAGATCTTTGTTTGTAAAAGATATTAAAAAAAAGTCTTTTCAAGCAAACTCTTTTGACATGCAAGGCCAAAGGTTATATAAACCATCATGAAATTCAAATTATAATACCTAGAGCACTAACAATAAAATATTGAGAGGTAGTTCATAATGTTTTTTCCGCAATTTTTGGCTAGATGAGGAAAATATGGGAAAAAGAACAAGTAGCTTCCCCCTCCCTGTCCTTTGGAATAAAGATCTGAATGACAGAAATAAAGGAAGGACATTGAGATTAGGTAACTGTGGCCCCTAACGCTTGATGTCATGGACACTGATGACTGTGTCAGGATCTGGGAGAGCCTTGATTGAGAGGACAGACCTGAATTTACATTCAGAGGGTGAACCTGATGTGTGTTGCACGCACATGGATGAGAGCGAGGGCTGGGATCCCTTAATCTCTCACTTCTACCTGCTGATAACTTTCAGATCAGAGCCTCTCTTCTCTCAGCAGATAGTAACTGTTTTATCCAAAGTGAAACAGATTCATGGAGGAACACTGGCAGACATTCACCAGATCCTCAAGTCCATCCCCCTAACAGCCAAGGGAAGGGAGAAATGAAAGCAGTCCCTTGAAGCTCTAAATCTGAATGCTTTTTTCTTTTCTGTTTTGTTTTGGTTTTTTTTACCATGTGGCCTGATTTGGAAGCAAACCCATAAGGGTTGCTGAGGCCCAGGCACAAAAACAGTGCCATGAGTCACCTAAGAAAATGTTAAGTAACAAAAACACTGGATGCTTAAACAACTCAATACTGACTTCTCCTAGGTAGAGCTGTAGATGGATTACAAGTCGAGCACATACACCTAGGCATCTGTAGGCAACAACAGACTGAAGTCTCTGCAAATCTTACAGAGTATCCCTGAGAAAATTTTTATATCCTAGATCTTGATGATAAACTGAGGATCAGGTGGATAGTAATTAATTCCTTAGAGAAAAAAAAAACCCAAACCCTCAACCAGGGAGTCAGTATCTCTTAGGAGTGTGTTCAGTATTTCTGTGTATGAGCCACAGCAAGAGGACTCACAGGAACTCACAGAGGAAGCTTTGAAGCCCTGTGTTCCAGGTGACATTCCCTCAGGGGACTGCCAGTTCCTGCTGAAGAAATGAGCATATATGAGATTCAGGTCTATAATAACCCTAATGGCTGTCTTAACTGCGTAAACTATTCTTCATAATGTATTTTGTGAACTGTTGCCAAAAGTAAGCAGATGTTTTTGTTTTTGCTGAATAAAGCTACATACTTTATTTATGTAATTATTGTTTTTTCAGTTTCCCATATACTTTCATGATTGATTATTTTTAACAAAAATACCTGTGATGCCTTAGAGAAGGTCACACTTCTTTCTGTGTAGAGAGGAAGCAGAAAGCTCCCAAACTCTACAAAGAACATGCTGAATGTTACAGTCAAACCTGTTTGATGCAAATTTAAAAAAAAAAAAAAAAAACAAAAAAAGGGAGAAAACACTTATTACAGCAATTTCCTGTTCTACTGTATTCTCATTTTTCTTCTAGTGTTTCTTTCACTTCCTGATCTACAGGGTTCCATGGGGTTAAAAAGAATGAGCCTACTGCTACAAGGCCAGCTCTTTTCTGAGGGTTTGTCCAGGCACACACACACACTGACTTTCCCATCTCAGGGTATTCCTTCTGTGAAAGTGCTGGTGTCCTCTGGTAACCAGAGCCAGGTCACTCAGCTTCAGGCACATCAAGGAGACAGGACTTGCTTGTCCAGCCCCACCACGACCCCAGCACCAGCAAGGGAAACTGCTGGGAGCATAAGAGCATCAGAATATGCAATGGCTGTATTCTCACAAAACAGGAGAGCTGAAGATGCCAGGAGAAATAAGGTTTTATAAAAGGTTATATTATCCTCTTCTGGGCCTAGATGTGTCAGCTAAAACTTTTCTGCCTCATGAATTTTCAGCAAGTGCAACCATTCTGCACAGCTCTGACATTTATACTACAGCTTCATAAGTGAATTTAAAGCCAGACCGATTAGGCCATGTCTGGATTTGGCAGTGTTTTAGCCTAACCTTACTGCTCTCCCTGAAGGAAGTTTGAGACACTATATTCTCTTAGAAGGGGTATAAAGCTGGGTAGCTTAAAAAAAAGGAAAGAAAAAATTCGCCATTGTTTCAGGATTTCTAGGTGCCACTGTTGCAGCAGAGCTGCAGAATTAGGGGAATTTCTTCTCTGCTGAGATGCAGAACTCGTAGACAAAACCCCCCTGATTTCTGAATGTGACAGACTTACTTTTTGCAAGCTGCTCAGCTGTGCTGTGTATCCATCCATCCATCCATCCATCCATCCATCCATCCATCCATCCATCCATCCATCCATCCATTCATCCATCCATTCATCCATCCATATAACTATCTGAAATTTCTCAGATAGAAGT
Organism: Empidonax traillii; assembly: GCF_003031625.1. Classification (NCBI taxonomy): domain Eukaryota; kingdom Metazoa; phylum Chordata; class Aves; order Passeriformes; family Tyrannidae; genus Empidonax; species Empidonax traillii. The sequence continues at coordinate 1,159,713 of NW_020955278.1, forward strand.
GCAAAAACCCAAATGCTGCTTATATTCCAGGAAGCTAGAATATTACAAAGATTCTCCTTAATATGTATCTGGTATAAAAAAAGGAGGGGAGTGGTTGTAATAGATTTTCTTGTCTCTAGGAATTGCATTAGCAAAGAGTGGGACTGCTGGTATCTCCCTTGGTGTTGTTCCAGTTTTGTAGCATGTTCATGGCATTGTGATGAGCGTGTGTTTTGTGGATCATCAGGAGAATTCTGAGGGACAGAGTGGCTGAAATGTTTAAGAACTAGAAAATTTAAAATGCTAGCAGGAATGGATTATGCATTAACTAAAAAGATTTAACCATTTCACTTATTTTCCTCCAGTCATCTTCCTCTTTCTTCTCTCTGTCTCTCTGCAAACATTTTCTTACAAAAATGGAAGCGTAGGTTTTGTCATTTTACATAGGTTTGCTTGGATTTTACTGACAGAGAGAGTGCGTTGTGCTTTGGTCTGGCTCACTGCCAGAGCAATAGTCATATCCAATGCCAAATTGCAGCATAAGACTATTTTGAATGACAGACTAAAGTGTGTGCAGGGATGTGAAAACAGGTGGTCTGGGATGTCTGGTATCAACAGAGCATCTGGTCACTGGAGTGTGACTGCACTGTACTTTGTACTCCTAATCTAGAGTAGCAGTGAGTGAAGAAGTTGGCATCTTTTCCAAACCTATCATTTTGTAACCTGTCCTGAGTACCCAAATACATACAAATGTTTGGTTTTGGGCTAAAAATACCTTGCTCAGTCTATAATTTCTCTACATAATCTATATTTCTTAAATGACTAGAAATCAGATTATCTTAAAATAGGCCAGAATATTTACATTACATGGTTTTACTTTCTTTTAAAAAGACACACAGCTGCTGCAAAACACTTCAATAATTTTTAATCTCTTTTTTCAGTTACAATTGACTAGATAAACATACTTCTGTGTCTGCCTAATGTTGCCAACTGTATTAAAATTAGTCATATTTAATCAATAAAATTATTTAAAATATTCCTTGGGGATGAACATCCTTTTTCTGGTTTCTTAGAAAGTTAGGAAGGACTGATGGGGAAGTCTGTCATGTTCTGTTTGTGTAAGATTCTGGAGTATCCCTACCGACATTAAAATCAGGTTTAAAAACAAAAATGATTGAGAAAACTCAAACCCAAAACAGCTCTCAAATCACTGATGAGGCAAATCCTTCTTTACACTCTTACATATCTTCTGTTAGTCTAAGGACAAAATTAGTTTTGTTTGTTGTTTCAAATCATGACTTGCACCAGAATAGAGCACCACTGAGGATTGTCCAGAAAGGAATAATGGTGCTGGCATAATTCATTTACCCTTGTAAGCAAATGATATCAGAGTGGTACCTGATGAATATGTATTTTGTAAAGAAAAAAAACCCCAAACCAACAGCATAGGCACACCATTATCAGGAACTCCTCTCTTTTCATAAAAAGGAAAATTATTCCATTGATTGTATAACCTGTGATTGCAGAGATCATTGCTTTTCATCGTGCAAAGCTGATAAGCTTTCTCTTGAATTTCAGAGGGTGTTAGAGGAGATCCTGTACAGTTGTTTGCCTAACCATATAAGCTGCACAACCAGTGGACTGAATTCTGTAGTCTAAGCACACATTAAAATTCCCAGGGCACTGGGCCAAGGTGTTTAATAAAAAAAAACCCTCTCAACAACAGATAAAAACAACCAAACTACAAAAAACCCCAAACAAAACCCAAACACACACACACACCCACCAAAAAAACAACAACAAAACCAACAAAAACCAAACAAAACCCCCCAAAACAAACAAACAAAACCCAACCAACCAACCAGGCAAACAAACAAAAAACCCACCATGAATCATTTTTAGTATCTGCTTACAGTAGTGTAAGCTTATATTTGCTAAGTGTTGTAAATGATCTAAGCAAAAAGAGGAGAAAAGAGATGCTAAGGCTTCCTTCAATAGCAGGCAGGATAAAGGTGTTAGTTCAACTCCAGTCAACTTATAATATTATAAAGAAATAACCAACATTTAGTTCCCCAAATTTTGGATTCCTCTGAACACTGAAGCAAAGCAGAGTGTAAGAAACACAGGGTTCCCTGGTGGCCAAAATCCACATTTCTGCCTTTTATTCCAAAATGTTCTTTGGTTGGATTTTAAGCTTGTTTTGTGAAATTTCACTAAGGAATACCTGTCAGCATTAAAAAGTCAGCCTTTTAGGATGGTACAGCATGTATGTCTATGCTCTCCCTCTATCAAATAGCTTTAAAATACCAAAGGTCATTACTTGCTCTAGTACCAGAACTACTGTTACTGTGGTGTCTGTGTTTTCATGTTAACTTTTTAATGGTGACAGCTCATGGAAAAACAACTGGTGGACTGAGATGTTTCAGGCATTGTCCCTTCTTCTCTGTCTGACTAAAAAAGATTTTCAAGTTTTACATTCAGAAATTTGAGTTATTTTTAAAAGAAAAGATTTTTTGATGCTTGCCACAGTGCCCCAGTGACTTCACCCAGTTAGGCCTGTACGTTGGCAAGCTTTTAGGAACTATATACCTTCGATTTTTTTTTTTTCTTTTCCCCAAGGGCAATAAGTTTAAACTGAAAGAGGGCAGGTTTTCATGAGATATTAGGAAGAAAGTCTTTGCAATGAGGGTGGTGAGGCACTGGAACAGCTTGTCCAGGGTAGTTGTGGATGCTTCATCCCTGGAAGTGTTCAAGGCCAGGTTGGATGGGGCTCTGAGCAACCTGGTCTAGTGGGAAGGGGATTGGAACTGGATGAGGTTTAAGGTTCCTTCCAACCCAAACCACTCCATGATTCTATCAAAACAAGACTGATAGGAGATGTATTTTAAATATCAACATTGCTCTGTATTCTTTATGTATAAATGTATTTCCTTGCCTTTTTAAACAAGGATATAATCTCTAATATATTTCATTGCTGAAGCCAAGATCTTACATTATTTTAGAATAGTCTTTCTTTTTTTTCTGGAGCTGTGTTATGAATTGCAACTCACATAGAAATGTAACAGCCAGAGCAATAAGACTGGAACTAGAATTCATTTTACCTTCCAAATTAGACTTTTATAATGAATGGTAAATTGAAATGCCATTACAAAAAGGTTACCATCTTTTATTACATGAAGTTAAGAACTTAAATTTTACTAATGGTGCAATTTTCTCTGTAATTCATCTTTTACTTAATAGCATATAATTGTTTAAATAACGTTTTAGTCCCTGTAAAAAGAAGGTATTGTTAGCAAGGAAAGTCTGACTGTTAGGTAGATCAGGAAAAGCTCAGAGTCCTCTCTCAGGTATTCAGAAATATCACTTCTTATTTCACTAAGCCACAAGAGCATATCATTTTCTACACCGACAATTGATTTGTATTCTGGTTGATGACCTCAATCTTCTTTCCACTTTTTTTTCAGCCAAACACTTGGGGTGGGGGCTTGTTTAAAATTCAGTTTTTGATGCGGTGTATGTGGGGTGTTTTTACTAATCTTAATAAGGTGTTATGAATGCAATTTACTGAAATAGATTTGTAAGTGAAAGAAAAATGTGCTCAGAATTGCAATTAAGCCTGATAAGTGCCTGTAGACAAGAATGGGCAATTTTAAGCTTAAAACTTGCAGACCCTCCAGTCTACTCTGTCCTCAGGGGATACAGTCTCTCAGTATGCATAAACTTTATAGGTCTAGATGCTTTTAAAATGCTGGTAGGAAGATCTTACCTAAATGCTAATCCACTTTAGATCCACAAAATATATTTGGGTAGCTCCATTTCTCTCAGTATGCACAGTCAAAACTCTGTGACCTGAGTCAAACTGCACACCTTGCAGTCTAAACCTGTTTGGGGACTCATAACCCCCACGTTGCACATCTAAGTCTCCTGAAGCGTGGTCAGCATGCTCTACCATAACAGAATTCACCACAAACCCAAACGTTTACCCCTTCTGATTTGGATGGTGGTGATGCTGCCCACCTCCTGTGCAGGGTTGTTGTCAGGAGATGGGGAGCAAGAAAGGGAACTCTTGCTTGGTTTGGTTGCTCATCTCATCCCAGTGAGTGAACTCATGTCTGGCAGTGAACAGGAGCTGTGTCCTGAGCTGGGGTGCTCCCAACATCCATCAGACCAAAACAGCTCCCAGCTCCCCTTGGTGCCAGCTCGGGGACCACTGCATGGGAGAGAATGCAAATATCTCAGGGACTCAAAGAAAACGAGCAAGACAAGCAGGAAAGCTGTGCCTCTCTGCTCTGTGTGCTGTTATGTATCATATCCAAAGACTTAATGCAAATATATAAGCTGTCCCTGGAGCTGGAAAAAATCTATAATATTTCTATTGCTGTAATATCTATGCGCCAAGTGCAGACATTTGTTTGATTTGGCCTCTGGCATTTTTATCTGGCATGTTCTCCATTTCATTTCTCCCACCCTGTATCAATCTTAAAGCTCCTTCAGTTTAAAAAAAAAAAAAGAAAAAGAGGAAAAGGAAAAACCCCAACAACCCCCCTCCGTATTGTATTTCAGTTGAGATGCAAAAGAAAAAAGCCTCCTCTTCTGAAATATTAGTGCTAGTATGGTGGCAAACCTACTGAAAAGCTGGAGGAAAGGTTTTGCATGTTGTGATTGCCTGTGAAATACCCCCTTCCCTCCCAGGCTTGCTGTCATTCACCTCCTAAGCAGTGGGTGTTCCAGCTGACAATGCTCTACTGAGCAGTGTAGCTTGGTGGCATCCCCATCCTGCCGTGTCATGTCACTCGAAATTGCTATGCTGGAATGTAAATTATAACCCCAGAAATCACAGGTGCGCATTTGATAACTGTATATATATATTTCTTCTCATTGTGGTGTAGAGTCCTGGATGAGTCTGTGTTGGACAGCAGAGGTGAGGCTAATAACATCTCAATTTACCACTGTATTAACTTGTATTTCTTCATTTTAGGAGGAAAACAAAAAGCTCATTACACTTTCAGGTAGCAGCTACGTAGCGTTTATGTTATATGAGCAGAAAGGCTCTAATTTCCCGTTAGATTAAATTGCTAATAAGTTTTTCCAGGCAATGTTTCAGTCAAGAGTTTACCACAAGTAGGCATGAAGTGATGCAAAAATGTCTTACCAAGTGTGGGGACTAGAGAAGCTCTCAAGGTATAAGGAAAAAGAAGCAGCTATTGCAGGTTGTCACTGCATCAGCAGCCAAAAGATTTACAGCAAGGTTATAAAATAGCTTTAAGTATTGACCCAAATTCATTCAGTTCAAAGAGTCTCCCCCGTTATTCACCAAGTGTCAGTTTGGCCACATGATAGACTTGGCTCAAGCTCAGGATTCTCCACAGACTCCTGTCCATTAAAGTCAGAGAAACCCTGAAATTAGCACTTATACTGCAATGAAGAAAGGGGTGGGATTATTGGTCTTGGTTTAATATTTTTCTCTTTTAGTATGTAAACTCTCCCTCAGGTTACAGAAACCTGAAACATTATTTTAGGATCGTTTTCCTCTACTTTATGCACTTTTTTCATATTACCAGCTTCATATTTTATGGCAAGCATCTGAGAGTCATTAATTTCAACTGGCTGAATAAACATCGCTTGCTTGACAGGCACTTACTTAAATGCATTATTTTTGGCATAAGATCTAAAATTATGTTTGCAAGAGATGGCAACGTTTTTTTGTCTCTTTTTCTCCCCCTCATCTCATTGCAATCTGGTATAATTCTCCCAGTCTATCTAGTTTTACCTTACCACGGCTTAATAGTCAAATTTAGAAATAGGAGGTAAAAATTTGTTTTGTTAGCTGTCCCCTGATATTTATGTGTGTCCCTTCGTACACAATCTCCACAGAGTACTCCTCATGTCAACAACCAAAATAGTGAAGAATAATAATTTCCACAATGGAGACCTGCACAGTTCAATTTTCAGAATTAGATGTTAAATGAACAGTGGAAAACTGTTTGAATGAATTTGTAGTTCTCTCATGCAGCTATTCATTGCTCCTTAATTTAACTTTCTAATTACGCTCCTTTTTGGAGGTATTTCTGCAGCTCTGTTGGCTCCCTTTTCCTGCTATTGTTTGAGATCTAATTAGAGGACTTGCCAATATAGTTAGCCTGTGTTGAGGAATTGAAGAAAATATTCTCTGTGGGAAGAGAGTATCCTGAAGAGTGGAAAAAAATTATTATGAAGTACCGTTTTCTGGTATTGCTTGCATCAATTCTAAAAGATATCAGAAAGTAGACTAAAAAAAGGAGTAAAAACAAGAAGACATCCCCCACAAACTTTCCCTTGCAGTTGCTGACGGATGTATTTACAGACTGTCTGCTGTCTTCTGCCAGTACCTGTAAGCAGACAGTGCTCGCAGGCAGGGGTTCACATGATATTTTATACATCAACTGAAATAAATGTTTTAAATATTTAAATTAAAATATAATATTTGTGAGAGTAAATGCATTATTCCTATTTAAAGTCTTGACTGATTACATTGAAAGGCATAGAAATATTTTGGGGAAGACAACACCTTGATCAGCAGGTAATGATTTTGATATCCTTAAAAGAAGTTATTCAACGCACGGTCATGAGTTATTGTTGTTAGACTGCTTTATAAGTAATTAGAAAGGTCAGAAGGACAAACAATACTGGATAGAAGACAGCTAAAAAATGACAAACCTTTGGAAGGTCCTGAAATGGATTTTTGTAATGGAATGAATGGATGTTGGAACTGTGCACCACACCTGGTGGGGGCATGCAAGGGCATACAGCTTTACTCTGATGATACTCCTATTTTAGCCACCTTGATTTGAAGCCTAAAGATCAGTCAGATGAATTTGGGGCATATTTCACTTGGTGGACAGGTTTGCTCAGGAAGCAGTGACACTGAACTTCACTTGTCAAGTTCTTGGCTATGCTACTTCATTTCAGGGTGAGGACAGAATTTTCCTGCAATTGCCCTGAATCTTATGTAGTGATTTGTACCACAACAAAGCAAGTAAAATACTCCCCATTTTATATTCTTTTTTCTTGAAGAGATTTGGGCTCTTAAAAGGAGTTTTAATAAAAACTAACTTGAAAGCAAACTACTACATTTTGTTATTTTTTTGGCTATCTACACATTCAAAAGGGCTTTGTCAAAACCAGTCATGAATCAGACTCCTAAAATAATTCCATTTCAGGAGAATCTTCAGTCCTTTTGTCTTCAGTTGGTTCTCAAGTTGAGATCTGAGGGGGGGGATATTTTGATTGGTTAATTGGTTGGTTAGTTTGAATTTTTGGTTTTTGTGTATTTGTTGTTTTGTTTGTTTGTTTGTTTGTTTCTGTGGGGTTTGCTTTGGTTTGGTTGTGGTGGTTTAATTGTTGTGGGGGTTTTTTTGGTGTTTTTTGTTTTGTTTTTTTTTTTTTTTTTCCATTTGGAAAGAAAACCTGGAATATAAAAAGGAAGGAACAAATGAGCACAGTAGAGTCAGAAGTGGGTGATCTTTCTGCATCCAGCCTGGTTGTTCACCAGCCTTTGCAACCATTTCTCGCATCCAAACACAACATGGGTCTGCCAAGGGAGCTCTTCAAAAGAAGGGGCACTGCCTGAATGATGGTGTTGTGCCAGGACAATGTCACGAAGTCTACACCTTACAGAGAACTTCAGGGAGATGCCTGAATTATGAGGTATCTGTCAGTCCCAGCACTGCATCTGCCTCTGGGGTTTGCTCTTGAGAGGAGGACTGCAGTGACACTGGTGAGATGTTCAAACTGTGCTTTATTTCTGCTGGTTGAACATGCACATAGATTATTTTTAAATTGAAAAAGAGACCAGAAACAAAGAGAAATTTCAGCAATGGGCGTTTTGGGACCGTGATTTCTTGTCACGTCTGAGAAACCTGAAATGCTAGTAACTGATCTGCTTTATGTGTATGAGCACAAAGCTTCTAGTTTTTATTGTATCAGAGTGCTTTCAATTTAGAAAAAAATCAATCAACAGAAACAGTAAATGGCACTGCACTCCACATTTCTCTTTGGGAGCAGGGTTATAACATTTAGCCTCGCTCAACAAGAAGTTTTATATCACTTTTGTTTATATATAGGATAATGCAATGGGGATACAGGGCTTCTGTTTAGAAAGGTTATTGACACTCTTGGTGCTGTGTTGGCATTTATTCTTTGGACTTTTATTGCTTCTGATGCGTGGTATTTATGTCTCTGAGGTGAGGACTTTCATCTGTGATACATGCTTATAATTTACAGGCCACAGAGTGCCCTGATGTTGTCTGCAGAAACAGGAAATTAAACAATTAAACGGGAGGCAGATGTGAAGAGTAAAACAAGACACTCCCCCCAGTAAATTTATTTTTCAATATTGTCTGCTGGACAGAGGAGGCTGAAAACCATTGCTGTGCCCAGTGACTTTTGAGGGGAGCAAGATAAGGTTCAATAGATGGACATGAGAAATTGGCAAAGCACTCCAAGAAGGGAAATTAACCAAGCAGAATATGAATTCAGACTTTATTGGCAGTTTGAGCTTCCATGTTTCTCCTGTGATCCAGCTCCCCCGAACCAGTACAACAGGACTGAAGCCTTTTTTTGCTGGCCTTTGTCACGGACATTCACTCCCCCCCCCCCCAAGCTGCCTGAAGTGACCATTGCCAAGCTCCCTAGTGATTACTTTAACTGTAACAGCAATGACAGATCACTTTATTAATTGCAAATTGCACTATCTGAAGATGGTGACAACAGATATGGAGAAAAGAACAGAATATCCTAATTTTTCATAGCATAATCAGCCTGTTTGGAGCCCTAGATAAAAATAAATTACCTCAACCTTACAATACACTTGACAGGTATTTATTGCAGCATACTCTATCAGCAATTGCCATACCTACACGAGCTAACTTCTCTGAGGTCACCCAAAAACGTGAAGGGGAGTGTTAATGAGGAAGAGCAGCCAAAGCAAGGCCCTGGGATTTGTGTTCCAGTTACTGCATGACACTGCCTCTGGATGCTGCCTTCTCCAAGCCCCTTACACCTGCCTCTGCTGCAATCTGCCCACTTGGGCACAGTGAGAAGTCTGTGTTGGACATCTTGAGGGTAAAAGGATGCCACAAAAAGACGTTGCAATCCTTCAGTGGTAGAAATTAACTCAATAGGCAATGTTAACCAAGATCACTTGATACAGCGAAACAAATTTATCTCGACTGGCAGAAAGAGGGAGAAAAATCCTCTCAATTTGGAAAAACTGAAGGACATGCCTACAGAGCTACTGCTTATCCATTCTGAGAGCCAAGGTTTACAAGACTCCCTAATGGAAGCAGACAATTTTTCAGTTCCTGTTTGCTGCAGCTGTTTTTGCCATGTCCTGAGTTTATTTGATACAAAGTCTAAATTAGTCTTGAGAAACAGGATTAACCTTTCCAATCACATTTAAGGTGAAATTGCTTAACTACAGCACACAATGTCATGCTACAGATAATCCATGTGCTTGATTAATGCTTTTATAATCAATTGCTGTCTGGAAGTGACTCCTTCCCATCACACTCTTCACAAAAAGAGCAGATGGTATTTAAAAGGTTATGGCAAGAGGGCATTTCAGAGGTCAAATAGAACATCGATCAAGTGGGCAGAAAAATTGCTTTTTTCCTTCCCCTTCTTATCCTCACAATCCATGAGGGAATGTGGACTATGAATTATAGTTTGATCTATAGTTCAAGCACTAAAATGTTTTCTTGTTTCAAATTTCTGTGTTGTTTTGGGTAATGAACCTGGAAATTGGATTCCCTTTGTGCCAATAAAAAATTGTGGCCAATACACGTATCTCAGCAACATAATTCTTAAACCCACAGAGATTTTCTTGCTGCTACCTTGAACACAGTCCTAATGCTGGTGCTTAATAAAGGCTGTACTAATATCCACAATGTCCTTAGATCAATTTTTAGCAATTTTTACACTCTGTGTAAAAAAATACTCACAATTTCCATGCTCTTTTATAAAAACCAATAAAAACATCATATTGTATGACTTATTCTGGCTATTTTTCATGTACATGGTTGGTTGCCATTCTGCATTAGTCCAAGGAGAGGTATTGTCACCTGGAGTGAAGGGGGCAGAGAGACTACACGTACCAGTGAGGTCTCTAAACCAGAAATCAGGGGTTTGCCATTGTGCAATACATAAAATATATCAGTACCCTTTCTCCTCACCTTTCCATCTCATGTCTTGCTAAATACACATCGTGTGACTGAAACAGAAGAGTAACGTTTTTGATGTGTTCCAGTAATTTTTGAAGTTTTACTAATGAAAATGTAAATTTTTGTCCTATTAGTCTGAGAATGAATATTGTCATCTTTGTTGGCTAATAGGAGTGTGTTTTTATTAACTGCCATATCTTTCTCCATTCAGTTTTTATGGTTTTGGTGTTTTGTTCTTGTTGGAGTACAGGTTATTGTGACAAGTGATGGACTCATTCTGAGTAGGTCTTCAGAGTAGATTTTCTTTTGGGATGTAAAAGTGCTATAATCTTGCTCTGTGATCAAAACCAGGATGGATTGGCTAAGATATTTTTCAGGATTGTAACTTAAATTTAAGGGCCTGAGCCCTTTCTTATCTGAACAATTCTCACTCGCTTCATGTTAAGTGCTCACACAGGAGCCTGAAGAGCTATTAATGAGATAGGGCTCTTGTCTTGAACCAAGAACAGTTAATAACTACCATAAATTGCATAAATAAAGTTGTTAAATGTGAACTCTCAAAAGCTGAACAGAAGTGGAACTCGATGAAACCATGCTCCCTAATCCTGTTAGAATCACATCTGAGTGTCTCCGCCATCCAGGAGGTGTAGAAGAGCTATCACTGGAACTGTCAGTGTGTTTTAAATAGTCCTAATATACACAGCCATCTATAATGCACTGAGAGACCTTTCAATGTCAGTTTTGTACTTTAATTTCATTTGATATATTTCAAGAACAAATGTAAATTTTAAAAAAAGCTGAAGTCTGTGAGACACTTCAACTTAGCCATGTCTGTCAACACTGTTATATGAAAAACAACACAAGTACAAATGTATATATGGCATGATTTTTCCTGTGATTTACTGGCCAACATGGAAAGAAAATCTTTCCATATGGGTGAGGTATTTCTGCTTCACCATTTAACTACAGGTTCTTAAAAAGTAGCATGTGATAAAAAGACGCTAACATGAACAACTGCATAGTTATGAATGAGGAGTTAGGAGAGGGTTATTTCTAGCATTAAGTTAAAACACACAGATTTCCCAGAGAGAAGGACTCCTGGGGACCAGTTGTGACTCAAGGTATTCTTCATGGGGATTTCTGAGTCAGTATTGGCCCATATCAGAGAGTTTGTGTCAATTGCCTTGTTATGACTGGGACCCAAGTGATCAGAACTGCCATATTAAATACAAATTGATAAATGAAAGTCTTTACTACTAGTCCAAAGGCAAAAACAGCTGTGAAAATAATGCTAGATATATTGACAACATCGTAGAGTTTTTCACTGAGTTTAATATATGTATTTCATCACTAATCCTTTAGCAACTTCTAAACCAAATCTTTTGTCTTCTATTGTGTGTCCATATTGATCTGCTGTTGAAGCATTGCTTGCAGTTGAGAGGTGTTATTCATTATGTTTGGAAGCTGTTTGATCAGAGGAGAAAAGAATACAGCATGGTTTCAAGAGAGGGAGAAAATCAAATGAACTTATATAGATGAAAAATAAATAGTGAGGTATGCTTCTTTAACTTCCTATTATTTATTTTTCAGGGCTTTTTTCTTCCCTGAAGAGACCAGGAAGCCATCAGATAAAACAGAAAATCTCTTAAGTAACCTAATAAAAAGCCAAAGCCATCTACCTTTTAATGACAGAGTTGTCTATAGGCATAAATGTACAATTTCAACCCTTTTTTTCCCATGTTTATTTTCACACCTTAGTTTTCTGATTTCGTAGAGTCTTAAATAACGTTCTGAATCAAGTAATAATCTGGATGATTGGGACCTGATTTTTTTAAAAAAATTTTTGTACATGAATGTTGACTATTCCTTTGAATGGTAAATGCAGCACAAGAACTTCACATACACTGTCAATCATAGAAAGAGAGGAACATATAGAAACCATGAAAAGAATTTTTCTTAGCTGTCTTTGCTCTAACCAAACCTTTTATACCCGTGTTTGCTTCCCGTTGCTCTCCCTGCTCTGCTGCTTTCCAAGCCACAGCTCCCTCATACCTTTGTCAGCCATTCACAATCAATTCTACATGTATCTCTCTTCTTTATAGTATGACAGTACCCAGAGGTTTTCTTTTCTGATGTCTCCTATTCCTGATCTTACACACAGTATCAATCATCGGGGCCATCGCGGGTATCTGCTGAGTGATCGCTCCTTTGCACCCGCCGAGTATTTCCTTGGCCCAATTATATTCCTGCCTGGGTTGTTTGTTTCTTTCTCAGAAATCTATAATACACCATCCATTTGAGGGGGGAGGGAGGGAATGCCCTAGGCTTTCTCCTGGTTGTTGGGGTTGTATAGTTTTACATTGCTACTCAGCCCGTAAATGTAACACTAAAAATGAATCTGCGGTATCTGCGTTTGGGTGACTATCGAGTGTCAAAAGCAGTGCAGTGTTCTTGTACAATCAATATCTTCCATGTGAAACCAAAGACAGCACTTTAAATTACCCAAAAAAAAAAAACAAGGATAATACATAAGAACAAAGTGATGTATACATCTATTTTTGCTTGTGTACTGCTGCATTTTCATGGCAAAATGATTATTTCAGATCCTTTCCGCAGCCACTAGCATGTGCTAAATAGTGACATTGAAAAAGCACATGCTGTACACTCTCCACATTTGTCAGATGTTGCTCCCTGTGCCTACCTGACACAAGTGTTCTGCTGTTTCTTTGTTTCTTTAAAAGGTTTTCTTGAATGTCTTCTGAGTTTTAGGTGTTGCAATTTTTAGCAAGCCTCCTCCTTGGGCTTCATCTGAAAAGGTGAGAAAGTAGCTGCCTAATTACACAGGGAAAAAGCTAGAGATACAGAAAAAAAAGTTATTAGCAAAATAATTTTTTTGATCCTCATGGTAAATGTAATCAAAATGTGAATGTGAAACTGCTTCCACAGAGGAACAAAGCTAATAATACCTGAAATTGTTCTACATGTTCCAGGATGTAATAACAGAAATGTGATATGTCTAAAATTTTTCAAACATTTAGATTTAAAAGTTCTACTCCTATCTATCTATTGGCAACTTGGGGCACCTGAATTCCTTCATTAATTTGGATTTATGTTCCTAGAGCCTTCAGAGACGGAGACAGTAAATCTGCAGTTAAAACAAACAATTAACAAGCGAGCTCTGCTCAACGAGATTGCAGGTTCTGAGTTTTTTGTGAACTTTTCTCAGGGACCATCAAACACCACCCAGACATCCACCATGGGACACCCACACTCCCTTCGGGTTGGACAGGCAAACACGTGGGAGTGTTGCATGGAGTGCTGGCACACCACACAGTGCGAGGTGCTGAGCCACAGCACACCTCGCAGGTCACTGCTCCTGCGGCACCAACATGTGATGTCAGACACATTCCAAAACGTGCCCACCAGCTGTGAGTGCCTGGACTTTGTGTGCATGTTGCCAGCTCCCCCCTAAGCCCCGTTTTGCTCAACACCAACACATGTAATCATGGTGACAGCTCTGATTGGGCTGCGAGGTATTCAGACATCCCACATACAGGTGCTGTCGGGTTTTTTCCATCTGGATTTAGCGTCACGACAGCAAGAGAGAATCTCCAGGATAACCAGGGTTAGGGTTAGGGTTAGGATTATCTCCAGGATAACTAGGATATATGCTGTCTTTAGCTTTCATCCAACCATAGCCTCTTAACCATTCCACAATTAAGAATCAGCTGATCAGTGAGTTGGAGTGAACTGATGTGACAGCTAGGTAAGAAAAACGGTACTTTTGTTCACTAGCAAATTGAGGACATATTATGCAATTTTTTTTTTTCCCCAGGACAATACATATTAAATTGTTTTATCTGAAATTATGATATTATTTTAAATTACGACTGGACTTTATTGCAAAATAGGCAGCTGATAAGAAAGTCTAAGAATTTCTGTGTCAATAATAATTGGCTTCAAATACATATGACATCCCAGAGCTTTTTGCCAAGGAAAAAACAGCTTTCAAACTAATGGAAATTTCTTGACTTTTAAATTAAGGTGTTCTAAAGAAGGGGTAGCAGTATGTTGAAATGAGGAATTCTGAAAGTCCTGACTGGCAGTGAGATAACTTTCCTATCCTGAGGAGAAAGAGAGGAAAAAGAAAAGGTGTTGACTTTTCCTTAGTGAATGGGTGCTGCAGTGGAGACTTGCATGAGCCATTATGTGCCGGCTCAATATGAGAGCCTTTCCAGCCTGCCCTGCTCAGGTCAGGAAAGAAATGTGGGAGATGAAGATCTGTACATGGAGTTTGACAGAAGGCCAGGTGCTATTCTTATTTACAAGAACATAAAAATGGAATGACTGCACTAAAACCAGTGGCGTTCCGTCTGATTTACAGCTGAACAACAGAGAAGAACATTTTACAACTAAAACCTGAAACTATTTTTTTTTGTTTTTTTTTTTCAAATATGTAGCCTTTAAATCTAAGGACATTTAATATTTTTCTTTTAACTTCATATTGGTTCAAGTGCATTTCCTACTTTACCCAGAGTAAGTGGATAAGTCAAGTCAGATTTACAAGGATGATCGAGTTTCTTTTTGTCCCTGAGGAAAAATATTATCAAGCTACCCACTTGAGGAAGTGATACGTGTTAAAACACCTCACATGTGTGAAGTTCTGGTGAAAAAAAAAAAAATAACACAATAAGACACCCAGTGACTGTATTGCGGTCGAAACAATATGTATTTATTTGATGATTATCTGATTGAAACAAAGTTAACACATCGAGCTGACTGCTCCACTTTACTTTAGTCTCAGTCTCATTCGTTAAAGATTGTCATGGGCTTGTGGACTCTGAAAGCAAAGTGGCCACAAGAGCTGTACAGGTTTTCAGGCAGTTGCTATCGACAGATGAGAGGTGTAACACGTCTGACCCAAAAGGCCCCTGAAAGCTACTGGTGGAAACAAAGGCTCCACGCTGAATCAGATGAAAGCAAAAGAAACAAAATCAGAAACAGTACGAGCTGA
Source organism: Empidonax traillii (assembly GCF_003031625.1). Taxonomy (NCBI): domain Eukaryota; kingdom Metazoa; phylum Chordata; class Aves; order Passeriformes; family Tyrannidae; genus Empidonax; species Empidonax traillii. Next base: position 1,174,905 of record NW_020955278.1, read on the forward strand.
AGTAGGTACTGAGAATTTTAAGACGGCCTCCATTTGACAGAAGTGATGATATAAAGAAGTTTTAGGATGATATAGGAGTTAAATGGAACAAGCATAAAGCCAGTGTGAAAACATTTATCCCAGAATTGTGCGCCATTTAATTGAGCTCTTTATTTAGTTTTTACCCTGTGAGTTTTGGGAGCGATTCACAGTGAGACAGCCTATAAAATTAAGAAAGTAGTTTACTTTATGAATGTTTTAAATGTTAACATTCTTTTAATTTTAACTGTGATAATTGAGTTCTTTAATGTATAAATGTGGCTGTTAGGAACTGTTTTTATAAGACCAAAATATGTTCACATGTGAAAAGCAAGCCAACAAATCTAATTGAAGTAGGAGAAAATACTGACAGTAAACTAGGAATTAATGATGGATAGAGAACTCTACGAAAAAAAAAGAAAGGTTGGACTCCAAAGACAAAAAAATAATGTATTATTAAACCTTTATATTCTGGTACCATCTAGAGGCCAAATGACACAGAATCCCATTTTGCTAGGAAATTATAGATATTCCCTCTCCAACCCAAAAAATGGGCATGACAAACTCACAGCTACTGAAAGTTTATGGTTTTTTTTTTTTTCTTTCTGCAATAATATATGTCTGCCTCTATTTTCCACATATTCTCTGGATCATATGTGTGCAAACCCTGGATGCTTCCAGCCTGCCAACAGCTGTGTCATGGACACAAATCACAAGCACAGAAGGCAGAATGTGCCTCTGGAACAAGAACATCAACAGCTGCACCCACCAAAATGTTATAATGACAAGAAATACAGCGAGGGTCAGGAACAACTTGTTACTACCACCATGGTGCCTTGGGATCACAGTTTTCTTTATTAGATGTCCAAAAGAGTCTTTTGCTGGTATTTGTGGTGGAAGATGGAAGGCCCAAAAATATATGCAACAACTGAAAATCCTCCTGCTTTTCAGTTGCAAATGTTTGCAAGTGATGTCTAAGGAAATACATATATGTTTTCTTGCTACTGTTATTTTGATGCTGAATTGCTGTGAATGAGCCAGTGAAAGAATTTTGGAGCTGTTTATTAATTGCAACTGGGTGATAGATCAGTGATCACACTCAGTGATTTCTAAGAGGGTTTTTCACAGGTTTCAATGGGATTTGGATTAAACTTTCTGACTGTAAGCTTCACTTCATGTTTGGGCTTCGGCACTTTGAAATTTCCCTTAAATTCTGGTTTAATAGTAAAATTCATGGAGTGAAATATAAAATGTAAAATACACACTTGATCATGTGTTTCAGTAAAGTGTTCCATAAGTTATCTATCTGCACAGTGGTCATACAGACAATGTAAATAGTATAATTTATTTTATTTTTTACTTTTTTTTTTTCCAGTGAAACTATAGGAATCTTTAAAGTTTCCTGCATATATTACAGGAGGAGGATGGAAGCTGAAAAAAAATAAATAAATTAGGGAGTTTACTAATACAAAGTAGATAGACTTCTATCCCTGGAGCCCTAATATTGCACTGGAATTAACTGAAAAATTTGGATTATTTTATTTTATGGTCTTTTACACTCTACTTTTCAAGTTTTTGCTTTACCCATTAGGAGATAGGTATAAAGAATGTCTGCCTCATTTGACTATCCTTAGACTTAGCTGAAAGCAATAGTCCAAAATATTCCTTCAGTAGGAGTAAGATCAGGTACTAGATATTGGTAAACATTTTGACTCTATTTGCTTTTGTAGGAAGAAACATCAGTGTATTTTTTTTGATCTGTTTGGGGTGGGGTATTTTGTTTATTTTTGGTTGTTTTTCTCTCTAAAAGTACTTTAAAATATAAATTGGTACTTTATTTAGAATATCAGCAGAAATCAAAGCTGGTCCAAGCTTTACATGGGACAATATGAAGTATTTTAACAACAGAGTATTTGGACTTCTGTTTTAAAAATCAAGAAAAAGAGCGGCTCAGGTTTGCTTAGTATATTATATTTGCCAGTGCTTACACTGGGATACCATTCTTCCTTCCCACAAAAATGCATCAGGATGTTTAAGCCTTTACTTCTGGAGCTGGTGCTGCAATGTCACTGCCCTGGTCCTGCCGATGTCACTGTGGCAGTCAGCAAGTATCAGGATATAAGGCCCATGTTCAATTTAGATGTCATCTAGACCCTTTTAGGCCTGTCAGCTGCTTTGCTCTATCATGTTAAAAAGCATGATCAGTGCTTCATTATTATTTTTAATGCTGTTTTACACCCTTTACACATCTCAGGAATTTACCAGCAGAGCTGGTAAAATGTGAATGTTTTTGCCTGGTGAGTTCTGTGTGCTTTAGGCTGAACTTTGCAGGTGTGAAAGGTAAAAGGCAAAGGTTTTTTTTTTTAACCTTTCCATTCTTCACAAGCCATTCCCAAAAGCTGAAGTGTAGAGGGAACACAGAGGTCACACCTTTAATAGGGGGACACTGGAGAGGGAAATCCCACTCGTTTGACATTGTAACACAGACAACTGATTCCTTCCTGTAAGTCCATAAAGCACAGCTAAAATAAATAATAAATCAGCCCACAAAAGTTCCTTATTGTTTTTAATGGTAGCACATCTGAAACAAGTAAGTGGACAGGGCAGGAGGTAGGTACTGAGATGCACTAGAACATACCTAACTGCAATGATAGACCCTTGGGGGGACACATTGGGCATTTTAGGGTGTGCTCTGGGATAGTTTTCTGGTATTCTTCTCTATTTTATTTTTGTCACTGTACCAATTCTGTTTTTTCACTCATTTTTGCATATGATCTGCAAAGTATGCTTGTGTTTCTGTTTAACTAGTTGCAACATTGGGGGCTGGAGAAGGAGATTTGGGTTAAGTATGTCTAACAGTAGTTGATCAGGGACAATAATTTATAAGGAATAGAAGATATATAATGCTTTTTTGTATCTTTGTGATATTTCTGCTACGTCATCACACAGATGCAACTATTTATGATCCTTGATTATACTGAGATCAACATTATCACATTTTTAAGTAGAAAAATTCAGGTGCAAGTTTTAACTGTTAAAGCTAGACCATCAATTCATGTTTTTAATGTCACTTTCCTTAATAATTATTTAAGAAAAAAAAAAGGCTATTCAGTTACCTCTTTGCCCGTTTTTTAAATAAACAAAGCTTAAGAAAATGAATACTGCATGTGTTTATATTTGTGTGCATCTATGAATACATACAGAGATCCTCTCCTTACAGTATCTCTCACATCAATGTAAAAGAAATTTGAGAGTGGCAAATATTAGAAATATAGTACTCTTTAATAAGTTCCAGAAAAAATAAATGGATTTAGAAAGGTAAGAAGATCTATGTTTACCCTTAGTGAGAGAAAAGCTCAATTCCAGGCTTATTTTCTTATGGGAAAGAACTCACAAGTGCACAGCCTTAAAGCTGTAGCAAACATATTTTGGTGCTCCTGGAATTATTTGTTTTCCCATAAAGTTGCATAGCCTAATGAGAGAAAATAATTTTTTCTCTTGAGTTATAGTGCTGCTGAATTTAATATTTCTCCTCTTTGCTACAAGTATACTGTATAAAATGGAAAAAATTCAAATTCTGGCATCTGTTTAGAGTGTGTAATGAGGAATTTAATAAGTAATATAGAAAAAGAAATACACATATTTCTAGAGCTCTCAGATCTTGAGAAATCATTTGAGAATATCCAATAATAGTCTGTCTAAACAAACATTTCTTAGAAGCACTGTTACAATAATGACATCTGAAGCAGCATCCTTTTAACTGAAAATAAAACAACTGGAAAAAACACATCAGGATAAGGTGACTGACATAATTTGAGTACTGCCATATGTACTCGATTGGACAGAAAGTGTGATGATGCTCATGATGACTAGAATGCTTGATTCTTCAATCTCTGTTTCATCACAGGCTTTGCTTTGTTATTATGGCTCACTGCTTTGTGTCTGATACAATTCCTCCCTCTAAAATTGGTAACAGGTACCAAACCTTCCATTACCAGTGTTGTAATTACAGATGTAGCTTTTGTCCTCTCTTCTGGATTTCAAACTTGTGTGTCTGCAAGAAATATAAGCCTGATGAATTTCAGTACTTACTGGCATAAAACAGCCAATGACTGTAATTATTTTGGATGAAAACATATTTTTAAGATTTCTTGGGCTTTGCTTTTGGATATTAGAAAGAAGTTCTTTGCAGAGAGAGTGATCAGGCATGGAATGGCCTGCCCAGGGAGGTGGTGGATTCATCGTCCCTGGAGGTTTTTAAGATGAAGCTGGATGTGGCATGGAGTAATCACAGTGGGATTGGATCAAGGGTTGGACTTGATGATCTCGAAGGTCTCTTCCAACCCAGTTAGTTCTATGATTCTATGATTTTCATTCTGTCAAAATGGATCTATGTGAAATTACTGCCAGCTCATTTTGCATCAAAGTTAAGCCTTCTATTTTTGAATGTTCTTGCTTTTTGCATAAAATTAAAAAAAAGTATTTCTGAAGTGATGATATTGGAGTTCAGCATCAACTGTTAGTGCTCTAAGCATGGTCTTAAAACCTGCTTCCAGTCCAGGAGTTGCGTTAGTAGATCAGATACTCAGATTATGAAATCAGCACTGTTTCATTTACTCCATTCCATGTACAAAGAATAATTTGAGCTGAATTATTTGATTAACGATTTTTTACAGAACAGAGGCAGTTTCTCGTGGAGAGAAGTTCAGAATAACTTATTTGCTTTAGAGTGAAAATATTTCTGGGACTCTTATTCAGCCAGATTTTTAACCCAGGGTGACTGCTGCTGATCACAGCCATCCAGGCTGTCACAGATGTTGTGTTAAGAAAGCTATTGAACATCAGTGGGTAGTAAAATTTTTCTGCTCTCAGTTTATTGCTGCCCCCATTAAACCATCCTCTCAGGTCCCATATTTGTTTAACTGGTTCTGTCCCCTCTGGCCTGCAGTCATTAGCCCATCCCTTAGTAGTGGACTGTATAATGCTTTCTTAATTAACCCTGTGGATCTTGTTGCCCCAAATAACATTTAAATGGGAGTTTGTAGCTGTAATATCTTGATATGGATTTCCACTGGAATTGCTTGAATGGAATGCATAATTTCAGGGAGAAATCCTAAAAACCCTCGAGACACTTTTGAGATAATTACAACATTTAAATAAAAAAATCAGGAGTTTACTGCTTTGGAAAAATGCCTTTTTTTTTTTTTTTTTTTTTTTTTTTTTTCAGTGTTGTGACATTTTTCTTTGTCCTGCAGCTATCTTTGCCTTCATCAATAGATGAGATCTTCAGGCTGAGACTTGGCAGGGATCCATCCTTGTGCATCTTTTTGGAGTCTCCCTCTCTGGAGACAGTCAAAAATCCAGTTGGACATGTTCCTGTTCAACTAGGTGATCCTGCCCTGGGAGGGGGGGTTGGACTAGATGGTCTCCAGAGGTCCCTTTGAACTGTAACAATTCTGTGATTCTTTTCTAAATGAAACTCTAGACCACAGATCGCAGAAGAAATAATGAACCCCTTTGTGCAGACCAGATTTTAATGCCTGTAGACGGCACAGGATACATTCCAGCCACTCTATTTCTTTGTAATTTTATTTGAATTCCTTTTTCACCCCCAAATTGGTCCAGCTTCAGTGAATCATTCCAGGCTTTGCATTTACTGAGAACTGTGTTTGAAGTACCAATGAATGAGGCTAATACAGCCTAGAACAGCAGAAATAAAAGAAATTATTGGCCAGATATGAATATTTTTGGTCTCATGCACACAGCTGGCCACTCTATATGACCCTATCTAGAGGGATAGCTGAATTTTGTCTAAACACCATTTACACCTTTGGAATAGTTGTTCCCTAACAGCACTTTTCCACATGTGTGTCCTCTGCACCCCAGTTCCTCTACATAGTGCCCAAGTTGCTGCTGAAATTACCAGTAAATTTAAACTCTTGAATTATTGTCTTTTCTGCAGAGCCTCAAAGGAGTCAAACCACACAAATGCTCACTGGTGAACTTGGCTTACTGGGGAAGCATATGGGCCACTGTTGTTATTTGGACAGGAAATGGGAGCAGATCGTTGAAACTCTTTAAAGAGTAAAATCTGAATACCATGTAAGGTTAATAGATTGATATTCTTCTTAAATGTTAAATGAGGATGACTTTTTAAAAGCACTAATTTATTAGTTAACATGAAAATTTAATTTTCTTCCCATTTTGTAAAACAGTTATTACATGCTGTTTCATTTATATTTGGATTATGATTGGATATGTTGATCAAATGGGAGCTCCAGATGAAAAATAATTAATTACAAAATATTCACCCTTTTTTCCTGGACTGGGCAAGCCATCTTATTTGTAAATAAATTTTGGATTGCAATTATGGATAGATTTGCACTTGCTAACTGATTGTTCAATATGCCTCATCATTTTTATTTGAGAATATCTGCTAATGAGAAATATGAACCAAATGTTTGTTGTTACTATCTTTTTAATAAATGAGATACAGAACAAAATTTTTGGCTTTTATTTATTGGAATAGATCCCTTATGAAGGTTTCTGTTATAAAAAAGCTTTGCTTCTTTTCGGTCTGTGACAAGCCACGCTTGTATCTTTTCAGGAATAAAGAAATTATTCCATTCTTAAGGAGAAAAAAATAAAAGAGAAAGTTAGACACTTTTAACAGAGTCACATTACAGAGTGGATGACCATAGTGATTTACTTAAAGGACCAGAAAGAAAATTGAATGCAATCTTTCATTTTTTTAAAGAAGTGCCTTTTAGAACTCAGAGATTTTTAGCTGAGCTGTAATTGAGTTTTCTGTTTGCTCATCTCAATGAATAAACAACGTGCCCCTTCTGTATCCTTTCTATCACCTTTACCCTCCAGCTTTTCTCAAAAATGCTGAGAGAAAGACTGAGCACCTTGCCACTACTCATTATCTGCCTTAGCTATTACAGGCTAAAAAGCAAAGTTATTATCATTCACATATTTCCCCTGTTAAAATGGCAAGTGGTGAGGATCAAGGCAGCAGCAGGCACCTCATCTCTTTGTGTGTGTCTCTACAATTTCTAAAACTGCAATGAATTTGCATATTGAACACACATGATGGGCAAGAGATTAATGTTCTCACTGGATGTGATGAGGCTCTGTGGAGCCTGAATTTCCTTTTTATTAGTCCTGGATGTTATCGTGGAATCAAACTCTTGCTGTACTACATTTCTCACTGTCCTTGAGAAAATGGATGGATAACTTATAACCATAATTATGCCCACTCACTGGTCTAATGAAGAGAATTAGAGAATGTGTAAACAATAGCTGTGCAGGGGAGAGTATGCATAATTGGCAACTATTAATCTAATAGTGAGAGATGGAGACGGGTGAGGATGATTAACATAGGCCACACAGAACGATCATTTGTGATGAGGATGACTGAGAAGACATTGACATTATTTAGCCTTCCCCACTGGCAAGGAGAGGAGGAATAGAAAGAAAATTAAATGCAGGATGGATCAGCAGGTGTGGTGCAGCAGGCTTTCAGCACTCATATTTTTCCTTCTTTGAAGAAAAAAATGTGCAAGCTTTTCTTTCCATGCTATTAGTACCATAAAAAGCGCTGAACAATGATGTAGAAGAGCAAATATTTTCCACTGTCTTATACAGAGTTTTATTGTCCAAATTGTAATTTTCTGGAACAAGTGCACTGAGGGTTATGGAAAACAGAAACTCCGGTTCTCATTTGTATCTTCTGTCCTCTGAGTGATCCTTTCCTTGTGGCAGGCAGGACAGCGACTGCAGGATGATGGGGAGTGACAAAAGTGAGAGGAGGTAGATAGTTCACAGAAAGGAAGAAAATAGCAGTTAACTGGAAGTGAGAACAGAAAAAGCTGTAGGGTTTGTGAAAAGAAGGTGAGAGAAGGATAAGAAAGGATGAGTGGGACAGTGATGACCTGGAATTTATAGGGCAAGGAATTAAAAAAAAAAATATTGGAAATTTTTTCAGCTGTGAGGATGAAGTCCCCTGACTGGGGAGGAACTGGATGGAGGAATAAGAAGCAAAAAGGTGGGCAAATCTGGCAAAAAGACGAGGACGCAGAAATAGGGGATGCAGAGAGTGGATCTAGACCAGGTAAAAATGAGATACCCTGACTGCAACGTTGAGAGAAACTCCTTGATGTAGATAACCGAGACCTCGAGACTACAGCCATCTGATTGAGAAAGGAAATATTTGGGAAACAGGGGCTAAAGAATGAGATTGGACAGCAAACACAGAGCTTGAAATGGGAGGGGGGTGGAAAAGGCTAAATAAGCAGAATATGCATAGCCTGTAGGATAATTTCTTCCAGTACTCGGAATGGCAGACGAGATTTGTAAGTTTATTCTTCTGCTGTCAGCAAGGAACCAAACCACAGTTTCACCTTGCACATCCTCTAATCCCCAGGACAGGTTTCTTTTAATGCAAATTTGCATACTAGAACTGAAATCTAGTATTTTCTCAGTTCTGAATTTTATCCACCTATTCTTAAACCTGGCTGGTGTTTTTACACATATTAAACACAGCTGCTATTGAGAAGCTATGCAGACTGCTCAAATTAGAGAAAGGGATATAAAGAGATTAAACTCTACCTATCTGACCATGTTGTGTGAAAGTCCTTGGTGCTTCTCAATAGTTGCTGTGCAGAACAGAAGGTTTTTCTACTAAAAAACAGCTTCAAATAAAGGGTTGTTACCATTAGATTCTAAATATATTTTGTATTGTTACAGGTTTCCAAGTATAGCCAGGAGAAAGCTCAAAGAAGATAACAGAGAAAGAAGTATTGGGAAAGCATAATCTTTATCAGCAAAGTCTCACCCTCAATTTGTACTTATCAAAAAGAAAGTCTCAGAATTGCATTCGTGCACATAAAACAAATGGAAATTATGAGATGATCCTGTGCTTTCCCAGTCATGTGTAGTTCTTTCTTCTGCATCCAGAAAATGCAAAGAAAATCTTTCCATTGGATCCATGTAGACTCACGTGGTTAGAATGAGAACTTCAAAACGTGTTATGTAAAAAATACCAATTTTTGCCTCTGTGAAACAAAAACCAGACCAAAACCCCACCCAAAGCCAAAACTAGAAACATAAAATAGGGTTACCTGAAATTCTCTGAAAGCTAATAATCATGTAATTTAAGTTGAATCAGAGATTCTCCATCTGTTCTGTAGATCCTGTGAATGCATTCTGTCTTCCCATGTGCTCCAAAGACAGAAAGCTTCCAAAAACTGTCAGTGGAATGAAGTCTCTCCTCCTTTCCTCTGCTGTGGTTGTGTTTGCTTGAATCAGATTCAACTCCTCAGCTTTCATTATAGAAATTGCCTTCCTTTTACCAAAGAATTATGTCTTACATAAAGAAAATATATTTACTTTACTAATGAATCACAGACTGCATCTATCCACTGCAGACTGTGGAATTAAGAACAGGACTGCAGGCAGGCTTTTCTTTTCCCATAACAGTCCACTATCAGCTTAATATTTAAATGCCCATGGGCTCAAAAAAAAAAAAAATCTTTTATTTAACACAGTGCTGGAAATCAAAGAAAAAAGGCTGTGCTAGCATTTTTCCCTCTTTTAAAGTCATCACTTATTATTGCTTGTTATCCTGTGCAGGATTATTTCAATGAACCTTGAAAATAGCTGGAAATTATTTTGAAAACTGAAACATTAGGCGAGGGAAGTTCAAAATCAACAAAATACCAATTAATCATATTATCAAAAATACAATTTCTGAACAAGGCATAATACCAAACTCTTGGGAAAAAAAATTGAAAAGGTTTCAGAAAATTATGAGAAAATCTAATATGCCTATAAATATACATCAGTGATCAGTATATGTGTCTGCAAATAACTGATGGCCAATCTTAATCCTCTGGCTCCCATAGCAGAGATTAATGGATTGATGCTACAGTGTGAAATAAGCCAACATCCCCACCCTTCTTAATGGCAATTTCAGATCATTCCAACTAGTTTGGAAAGACCGTGAGCTTTCAGCCCCAGGCATGTTGTTCCTTTGTTCACGACACTGAGGAGCTCTGCAGCTCTTAATCCACCAGCTCAGCAGGCACTGTCACAACCTTCCCCAGGACACTGGGGCTCTGTCATGCCCCTTACTACTCTGAAGCAGTGAAGAAGACTTTTTCTTGGCTAAATGAAGTAATGAAAAGAAAATTGTTCCTGCAATACTTCCATGAGGATCAGAAATAGAGCTGTCTTTTCCCCCTTCTCCTGTCTGCTACAGAACAGAAAAGAACATAATAGAGTGGAAGACTCTTTCAGCTGGAAGTGACCTGCAATGACCATCTAATGATCACTTAGTCCAACTGCCTGACCACTTCAAGACTGACAAAAAATTAAAGTGTGTTATTAAGGACACTTCCCAAATGCCTCTTCAAAACTGACAGGCTTGGGGCATTCTGTTTCAACTCAAAGGATTTTTATCTTCCACATGTCCTGTCTCTGAATCTACCTCTGCAGATATAGACGCCTTTTGATGAAACTCATTAAATTTTACAGATTATTACCTGAGTTTTCCTTGTGGTCTTAACATTGAATTGCTCTTCCCAAAGCATATCTGCCTCTAATGTAACCTTACAAAAAAAATTTGCAGTGACAAAATTTATATGGTTTTGTTTATTTTTTTAAAAAAATTGAATGGATTTATAGAAGTGCATCCAGGGCTACTCAGGACAACGAAACAAGCCCTGACTCAAGAATTCATTAATTCATTCATACCTGGGTACTGGGATACTTACTGCTCCTAAAGTCCTTCCTTGGGATCTGTCCATGGGGGTTGGATGTGGCTGAGCCAAAATTCTGACACAAAAGCTCTCTTTTAACCTCACCTATTTTTTAAATGGCTACAGTAAGCTCGACAAAATAAATTCCAGCTTTCCTAGAAAATGTAGCAATTCCTCACAAATAAATCTTTGTCAAGTCAGTACTAATGCATATATTTGTCCATTGCCTCGTGAATTTTATTTCATTATACCTCTGAATTAAATGTTAAGTAAATGCATAGGAACACTGTAGTTAAGGATACTTCTGATTTCTTTCCCATGGCTTTGGCTGCCAAGAGTTTATCCAAAACCTAGTAAAGTTTTATCCAAGTTCCTCCAATAGCTTCCCAAGCCAGAGGGGTCCAAGGGTTTCAATTTTCAAAGCAATACATTTTTCAAGCCTAGCTCTGTTAAAAATCAAACTACAGTCTCTGAACTTTTGTCATATTTTAGTGCTAATGGGAGAAAGCCTAATTAGATCCTCCCATCTCTGGTGCAACACATTTCTTGAAGAAAAAGAACAATCTAGAATCTCACTTTCTTGATTCTTAAAAAATTTTTCTGTTGAAAATTAGTTTGCTAATAAGAATACACACAGCAAAAACAGGGTCATCTCTAAAATAATCTCGAAAACAGTAGCTAAAAACAAATAAACAAACAAGCAAACCACAAAAAAACCCCAAACAAAATATAATAAATTAATGTTATGCTAAAGAAACACTGAAATAGCTAACATAAAATAGATATTTTACCCTAGAAAAAATGTTGCAAATGAACTGTGATGGCCCCTGTGGTGTTCCAAGCCAGTGCTAATTTATGGAACTGAGCAGTTTCAGCACCAGGAGGAAATCTATTGGCAGTGAGATGCCCACAGGATTTGAAACAGGCTTTGGATTGTTCACGGAGAATAGAGGGATAAAAGACAAATAAGAGAATGAGTTTTAAGATATGACTGTATTAATGTGACACATAATGAGGTTAATATAAAAAACATTTTCTCACCCACTGGCCATTTAACAGGTACTTCTGCAGGCACAAGGGCAGTGACCTATAATGAGGCATCATCTGACGCTGTCCCAGAGTGCCATTCAGGCAATAATGTCCCCTCTGGAAAGCAAAATGGTCTCCTAAGTGATCTTCCCAAGGGATTTTTTTTTACCTCTATGGGTCTGAAATTTTACTCTTAATCTGCACTGGCAGTGTGCTGCCTCCCACATTTTGGGGAGGCATTTCATTTTGATGTCAAGATGCGAAACTTTGGTTTCTTTAATTCGGCAGGGCCTCCCAGTGCTTTAAGGAAGAGGCAAAAGCTTTACTGCAGCTACCTTGGCCCAGTGGGAATAAACTGCTTTTAGTCTTCCAGAGCAGGCAATCAGTTAGATTCCCAGGAAATACATCTCACTTGAACATCCAAAGGATCTGGGGGCAGCGGGCTCGGCAGCTGTAAAGACAAGGAGGTGCAGCGGCCTGGGGAGAGTCTCCATTTGGGAAGGGGCAAAGGAGAGAGCAAGAAAGCCAAATGCTCCCAGTTATTTCTCAGTCCTGCTGTGGTTTGCAGCAGGAGGAGGAAGGTTGAGCCTTTCAGCCTCTCTCCTCATTGTGCCTTTATTTGGCACACTCCTTATTGGTTTTTGAAGGATTGCAGCTCGGGCTAAGCTTTGTGTACTTTCAATATTAAAAAAACAACAACAACAACAACAAAACACATAAAACCCCAAACACTGTCTTACTAAAACTTTATGGGAAAGTTGTAGCTTCCACAGTAAGATGAGGGAGGAGGGAAGAACTTAAATTAACTCAGTTTATACTCACCAACATTGCAAGTTGATAAAATGTATTCATTGTTATTGTAGAAACTAAATTTTGGCCTGTGTTAAAAGAAAGAAAATTCCAAGGACAATCTCTCTTTTTACACAAGGCCCTGCAACCATTATGATCCTTTCAATTTTTCATGTTACTGACTTTTTTTAAAAGCACAGAAGAAACTTTTTTTTTTCCACTTTGATGAGACCAGAAATGTAAACAGAATTATAAAATACAGAATGTGTCTTTTTCTTTTTAATTTATTTTCCACAGGGAAAGAAAGGAATGCATTGAGGGATTTAGCAGTCTTTCTTCATCAATATTGTAAAAAAAATGAAATTACTCCTAAAATTCCCATTATATTAAAAAAGCAAGGATAGAAGAACAATGTGTGGCTGAAGTAGGGAATGGTATAATGCTGTTAAATTAAAATTTATGTCAAAGAATTAAATGCATACAATGTGTACATGGCATATGCCTTAGGCACCTTACATTTGAGATCATATTAAAATAATAATTTTTATAATAATGAAATTCTTTAAAGTAATGAGACAGTCATCAGGATACCTTTTGATATTTATTAGAGCATGAATCATTCTGAACTCAGGTGGCATTAAAATAAATCATTCCCCTTAAACAATTGTAAATATATCAGGGACAGAAACAGATTTTCAAGGTGAAAATGCAAATAAAAAAGGCAGTAACTTCTGAGCTTTCAATCTAGAATAAAAAAACACCAGAGAAACTCCCCACATCAGCTAAGGAAATCTGAACTTTCTGGAATGTAAAATATTTTCCCAAGAAAGGTGTCAGGTTAAGCCAAGTAAAAAATTGCTGTATAATATTTCACAAACATCTTCTGGATACTGGTGCTCCAAAGACGTAAACCAGAGCCTCACAAGTCTTGAACTTTTGGGAAGAGGTAGCTTTGCCACTGTTATACATCAGGCCCCTTGGAACAAAAGGTTATTTCCCTGTAGAGCATGAAGCCACAGAGGTTTTCAGAGCAGTCATACACTTCCCATCCCTCCCTGCCAAGAATTCTCCTCCACTCCTCCAAAAAACCTAACCAGGACTAGGTCTTTAAGTTAAAAAATACAGGTTCAGAGCAGCAGGATGAGGATCAGGCATCCCAACCACTGTTCACAGGGCAAACTTATATTTGAAGGTTAATTATTATATGGCAGTATTATAAATGCCTCTGTGCAGAGCCTGGAGAAACAATTTTCTAGTTAAAACTGTTGGCACAACCTCCATCAAATCCACTTTCTGTTCAAGTTGTCATGGACTGTGCTTTTGGTGCAGATTAGACAAAATAAAGTTATGCTTGAGCATGTTCTGGCTTTGCTTTCTTCCCTCAGCTGTCATGGAAGTACCAAACACCGTGAATTCAGTAAATCACTTAAGTTTGTCTTTTTCATTGAAAGCTGGCCATTTCCTGAAGAAGTTCTCACAGATTGGGACCAAGTCATAGGATGTAAAGATGACAGCAACTTCACTGTGCTAATGCCTCATTTGCATGTTTTAGCATACAGTGGTCCTCCTTGATTGGCATTCTCATTAACCTGACATTAGAAAAGACGGCCTGCTAAACAATGTAAGCAGTATTTAAACCCAACTCCTATTAATTCCTCTGCTTTATGGGAAGGAATATCTAATGACTCCTTTTTTTTCAAAGGTGCACTGGAGATGAATGTTGAAAGTTGGGCTGTTCATGCTGAGATAGAAGTTTTTTTATTTGCTTCATTCAGTGTCATTTGGGTCAGGTATTGACTTCATGTGAAAAATGATACCATGAAGAGAATCACACACACTTTTAAAATGATGCAGGCTTACAGATTTTCAGTGTTTGTATATAGATATATGGAGATAACAGAGCTTTTTCAGTTGGGAAAAGGTCAACCCCTTAACGAGAAAGACTCCTCTGACGTCTTTTTTGGGAATTAGCCTTGCCTGTCTGATTAAAAACAGATCTCCTCTAGGTGCACAGAACTACAGATCACTCTTTTAAATTTTAAAAGACATTTTTAAGCCTTTATTCTTGTCATCTGTTCTGAAACAGGCTTAATACAAGCTGTTAATACAATCCTTCCCTTTGGTATCTCTGGTATCAATACTTTCTGCAGATTCCTACCCCAAGTGACTTTCCTTTTTTTTTTTTTTTTTTTTTTTTACAAAAATATAAGGTAAAAATAGGTGGTTTATCAGAATATTTCTAGTTTTGGTTTCTCAAATCATCCTCAAATGCAATATACACCTTCTAGGTTCTCAGCTCTCATAGGATCCTGTTGATACTAGTATGGCCTGAATCAGCTGAAGCCAGTAATAAACTCGACTAGTGACTGGGTTTGATCTGCTTTCCACAGAAGTCTGAAAGCCCAAGTTCTGTAAAATCCTAACAGGGTGTTGGTATTTCACATGCTTGACATGGCTCAATCTGGCACATACCTATCATTTCTATCCCAGGTCTAATTTTTCTGATTGAAAATAAAAATATTTTAGGGGTTGGTTTTGGTTTCGCTTTTGTTTTTCCACTCTGTCCCAAAGGTTTTATTACCTAGTCAAGAAAACTATTGGCTTAAAGCC
>NW_020955278.1:1190236-1194568 GCF_003031625.1 Empidonax traillii
TGGTATTTCACATGCTTGACATGGCTCAATCTGGCACATACCTATCATTTCTATCCCAGGTCTAATTTTTCTGATTGAAAATAAAAATATTTTAGGGGTTGGTTTTGGTTTCGCTTTTGTTTTTCCACTCTGTCCCAAAGGTTTTATTACCTAGTCAAGAAAACTATTGGCTTAAAGCCAACTTTCAAAAAAAACATTTCTCACCTACCTGTCCAACAGAGACATCTTGTCTTTTTGGGGTAAAAGATATGGAGAGAAATAGATGCAAATCATGTCACCTGTAAAGCAGTTTTAAGCCCTTAGATTATTTAGTTTTCTGGTTGAACTCCTAGGTTCCTCAGGTCAAATTAATGTCTCCTTTGCTGTAATTTAGATCATCTTAATATTATTTTCAGATAAGGAAAATTTCTGAAAATCTCAAAATGTCCGAATCCCTTTTTTTTATCAAATCAAAGGCAAAGATTGTTTTGCAACAGGACATTTCCCCCCATCCATTACAATAGCCTGTTGCATCTTCTTCATGTTCAATTGGAATTAGCCTCACTGTGAACAGTTCTGCATATTCTGTTCATCATTTTCACCTTTTCAGGCTCTGAGATCTCTGAAATTATGAGTAATTAGTTGATGGGAGATGACCTAATTTAAGAGAAAGGAAAGCCTATGGAGGCCTGGGGACTCACCTGTCTGCTTTTCTCTCCCCAGCAATCAGTTCTGTTTCCTAATCAGATCAATTCTATCTGCACAGTCTCTGTCATAATTTTTGTCCATTATTTCTGCCTATTCTGCAGAATCCCACTGTATTACTTGTATCCCTACTTGTAGTGTGTACCCTTTCAAAGAGACCATCAGTTTTGTAGCTTCATCTGCTCTGTGTTACTATTGGAAAATGCAGTTTCATTCTTGCAGTCTCAGGACAACCTCCCTCTCCTTCCTCACAAGCTACAGCAGCAATTTCATCTGGGTACCCCTTGCCCTACACCTTCCCCAGACGTGGCACTGCAGGCCAGAGGGAAAGGGATGAAGCAAAGCTGTGTGGTTTTTAATGTCTCCTTCTGGGAAATTTGGCAGGTTGCTGGTAGGATAAAAAGAGAGCTGAGGTGGCTGCCCAAGAGCTGGAAAAGTGGGACAAACAGATAGTCATAGGGGTTTTTTTTTCCCAAGCTATTCCAATTAGGCAAATGCTTTTGGGAGATTGCTGTTTCCCACTGCAGCATCTTGGCTCTTACTCCACCATGATATTGAATAATACTGCTGTAATATTTCTTTGCCTAGTGCTTTCTTACTGAAGAAGTGCTGAATAAGGTCTTGGAAACAAAGTGCCCAGTGTTGGCCAAACCTACAGAAGCCTTCCAAGCCCACAAAACTTTATGTGCAAATCGACTACCTTACACGCAGCCACCTTGACTTCAGAAGAAGCAAAGTCAAGCTTACACCTCTCTGAACACTGAATCTCAGATGCAGGTTATGCAGCAGCCAGAGGAAAAGGAGAAACTGAACACCCATGCATGGGAAGCCCAACCTACAAGCTAATAAATAAAGCATTTTTTTTTTTTTTGTATCTGTTGACTGAAGTGAGAGATGGAAAGTGAGTGCCAAGTAGCTGCTATTATAGCATTGTGCACATGACACTGAAGTTCAGGGTCAGTTGTTTCCATTATAAACCCCATTTTTCAGGGTTTATAACTTGTCTGCCTTAAATTGTATCTAGCTGAAACCGGAATGTGACCTGTCAGAAATAACAGCTATAGGAGATATTTTCACATTTCTTTCATTAAAAAGAAAAAACCTTAAATCCTTACATCATTTAGCATATTTGCCTTTCAAATGCAGTTAAAAGCTACTTAGCCACTACAGACACTTCAGGGGAATGGAAAGGTTCTGAGACACTGAGCAACACCACAACTTTTGATGCAGTGTATCTTGGACCCTAGGAAAGCTGCAACTGCGAATTCAAATTTTGCAGCTCAAGTCAACTCTACACTTGTTAAAGTGGTGTCAAGCTGTGTTTTCAGCCCTACAGACAGATGAAAAAACAGTTATCACTGCTGTTTTTTCCCTCAATTTATTTGTCTATGATGTGAAATCCATTTAGTGACCCACCTGACTCAAGAAGCACAGTGATGCCTTTAGTGCTGAGATGCGTAGAACTTAGATCCCTGTATCGCTGTGCCAGAGGGAAAACAAGAGATGACTATATTCTTTTCATAGGTCTGTGGGAATGGTAAAAGAAAAGCAGGGGCTGAGGGGAATAAAGATTAAAAAAAAAAGGAAGAAACATAGTTTTCATAAAGTAGAGCACGTAAACTCATAAAATTTACTCCAGGCCTCCACGAAGGAGGAAGAACACAAAGACTACAATCACAGCTGCCAAGTACAGGCACTGCTGAGAGTGAATACCACTTCTTCTGCTCCTTCCTGATGGTTCTGCCCCAAACATCAACTCACTCAAACTCTTCTGAAGCCTCTTGAAGCTGCCACAGCTTCCCCCACACATGGTACCACTTCCATGTAAACAGGTATGTTATAGAAAACAAGGTGAATGAGGACTGCCTCCTTACACCCATCTTTACCCAGCCTCCACTTCTCCATGTGATGAACTGAGAAAGTGTTTACAACACCTGGGCTATCTAGCTGGAAGAAGTAAGTTTGTGAGGAATACAATGTAAAGGCACGGACAGGAGACTGAGGTTCTGAGGGAGATCTGCCTGTCTCAGCGCTGCATATCCTGGCACATGGAAAAACATCTTGCGAAATTTACAGGTGGAACATCGACTGCCTGAAATCATCTGAATCTACAGCTCCTGTGAGAATGAGGTACTATCAAGTGGGGTGGAAAAGGGACTCGTTTCCCCAGGAGGGAAGGTTAGGCTCTTGCTGGCTGATCTGTACAGAGAGCGTACCAGACATTAACTCATCCTTAAGCTTCCCCTCTAACCCAGTGCATACATAACATATTTTCCAGCTCCAACAAAAAGCAACAGGGAAGCTTCATCCCAGGCTGTGCAACATAAGCAAGTCTCTGAAAAAGCCCATGGAAAGGGACACAAGCCATATCTTATTTAGATCAAGGATTCAACCCAAGATCTCTTGCCCTCAGAAAACTATCATAAGAAACAGATTTCAGAGTATTTAGAATTCAAACAGCTGCACCATTTCCTACTGGACATGGGTCATAATACACAATACACCTATGTGTTAATTGAGCCCATGAGCTCAGCTGAGGTTAGCATAACTCCTTAACCTTGCAACTGAGATCCTCACCTGGGAGTTCAACTATTTCTGTGAGATACCTGTGTCAGTAGCAAAGGTTGAGAGCTTGTGACCTGGGATATGCTGTGACTAGAGGGTAAGAACCTGTTTTTGGTAAGTCTGGGAATGATACTCTTAGTTTCATATGCTCAAACTTAAAATCCTTTCCTGAAGCAAACATTCTGATTGTCCTGTTCCTGGTAGTAGTGTGATGCCACATAGGTTTTTCCTCCTTTTTGTTACTCTAGTCCTTTGTTTAATTCACTTTTTTGAAAATTGCCTGGGGTTTAAAAGTTTTGTTTTTAGTCAAAGGAGATATGTTTTCAGTATAGTGTTGATTTTTTGTTCAGGTTTTGCTGTATTTATTTGGCTTGCATTTGTTTTTTATGCTTTTCTTTGTTTTTTTTTTTTTTTGGTTTATTTTTAGAGAGATGGGAAAAAAAGAAAGGAAAATGTGTCAGTCCAGTTACTGATTTTATTCAACCAAATGTACTTTAGAACATGTAGGAATATTTTCATACTTCCACTTAGAAGGTGAAATCTATTCTCCAGCTTCAGGCATCAGGTAAGCTTTTTGCCTTGAAATTATAATTTGCTTTAGAATGATAATTGCAGTGACTTGGGCTAGGTTTCTGCTAAGCTTTAAGTGATTTCATTGGGATTTACTAGACTATCAGCTATTTTGATTCTCTTACAAAGGATGATTGCAATTTCTGTCAAGACAGATATGTTTTATTTTTATGAAAGAAAAAAAAACCAAACACTAAAAAAAAAAAACCCTGAAAAGTTTTGAGGGAAAGAAAGAGATAGTAGTTGCAATTATTATGTATGTGTGTATAAACTTGCATATAAGTAACTTATTTTAGGTAGAAGTATGATACAGAACAAACCTATAATCTTAGTTTATAAAGCTGGACACATATTGTATGACAGAGCCCACTCAAGTTCCCTGGGGGCATCTAGACACACAATTAGAGGTAAACACACACACACACACAAAAAATCCCCAAGGAAAAACATAATAATAAAAAAGGATTTTTTATAATAAAGAACTATATTAAAAAAAAAAAAAAGTTGAACATT